>NW_025226482.1:30202-58702 GCF_018294505.1 Triticum aestivum | reverse complement strand
AGATGCATAGGATAAAACATCTGATGAAATTCCAATTTCAATCGGTTGTAGTTCCATGGTCCAACATCATCACATAGCCTAAACCATCTAAATTCCTTTCCCTTCAAAGATAACGGGAAGACCTTCTTCTTGATAAAATCCTCGAGCATACCTGCCAGCTTAAATAATCCACAAACTTCATCCACATAGATTAGGTGCATATCAGGATGTAATGTTCTGTAACATCCCAAAATTCTAAATTTTGGAATTTTATATTAAACAGATAGTTATGATTGATTGTTTGATGGATTGTGTGAAGTTGAGTGACATTCTAAACTTTTCAAAAGTTAAATGAGAGGGAATAAAAGGACTTTCCCAAACTTTCACTTTGCTTTTATGATCTCCGTGAATTCAAATTCTTTTCAAATACAAAACCCTAGAGAGGAGATGACATGACTTATTCCATTTTAATAAATGAAAAGGGTTTTTGAAAATATTTGAATTTCACTTGGAAATATTTCAAAATCAGAAACTTCAAGCAACTCAATGATTTTCAAGAGGGAAGATAAAATGACGTCTTCAAACACATGAAATATGAGTTGGGAGTTTAAAAGAAATCCAATTTAAAGTCCTTTTGAAATTATTTTCAATTGGGAGTTATTTGGGTTTTATTCAAATTATTTTTCTCCAAAAATATAATATATGGAAATTAGGGTAAAATGATTCCCTACATTAGAAAATTGGAGAGAAATAAATTTGAAATAATTTTGGTATTTTTAAAATGATTTTTGTTGGATTTTATTAGAGCATTAGCACTCTTTGCTTTATTTGAATTTTTCTGGATTTTAGTTGAAGCTAGAATAATGTTCATCTTGTAGGAAATCTATTTCTGAAAATTTTGATATATTATATGCCTATAGTATATTTTGTATTTACTTTGATTTATTTTTTGTCTCTGAGTTTGTTTAAAAAAACAAATTCTTTCGCGCCGCAACAGGCCAGCCGCCCAACAACCGGCCCAGCCAGCGCCTGAACCAGGCCATGGCCCAACGGCCATTCTGCTCATCCCCGAGCTCCGCTCGGAGACTCCACCGCCAGCATGCCGTTCGTCGCCGTCATGACCGACCCGGCCACCTCCGCGCCGCCTTGCCCCCTCCTCCACGCAACCCCTCGCCCCCCCTATATAAGCCCGTGCTGCTGCCGCCTTTTTCCTCTCTGTCGCGCTGCACCGCCCCCTCCCTCATCTCGCCGCCGCCTCGCCGGAGTTGCCGCTGCCGCCGAGCTTCCTCGTCGTCGCCCCGCACCTCCCGACCGACGCCGACCACTCCATCCTCACCGCCGCATCGCGCCGAGCCCCTGATGTCTTCGCCGCCACCGGAGCCGCAGCCCAGTCTACATCTGAGCCGCCGCCGCCGTCTCCCTCGCCGCCGGCAGCCACGGTAAGCCACCGGCCGCCCTCGTCCGTCCGATCGAAGATCTACGGTTAGCATTAGATATGTTTGTTTTTTTTAGTTTCAACCGTTTTCTTTAAGTAGTAAACGTTCGTTGTTTTAGTGTTTGCAGCGAATGGTTTTTGTCTTATAAGTTTCTACAATGAGCGTTCTTTAGATAGATTTTTCTTTTTCTATTTAATTTCGGCCAGGGACCCATCCGTGAATATTTTATTTACACATTAATCCCTAATCTTCAAACCTTCGTTACTTTTCACTCGTTTGTCCAAATCCAACGAAACCAACGCCCACTTCTTCGTTATGATCCCCTCTATCCAGTAAAACAACTTAAACATGTTTTTTTAAGTTTAAAATTTGAATTTCAAACAGTTTTGTATTCAAACTTCTTTTGTTCGTAACTCGAGTTTTATAACTCCGTTTGAGTTGATTCTTTTTGCAAATCGAAGCTCTTGACATAAACTTTCTGATAAGGCCAAATTCACTTAATTTTGGTACTGTTAGAAATTGTTTTATGCTGCAAGAGTAAATTGTTTGTTTTCAAAGTTTTCCGAGATCTTCTCTTCGATTCTTTTGCATGCGTGCTTATGTATGCAATTTCTTGCTCGCGATAGATTGACCGAAGTGTGACGAATAGAACCATCAGGAGTATTGAGTGTGAATCATCTTCATCAACAGTACGAGGCAAGTTCACACTTTGATCATATCCCTTTCATTCCCAGTTTTTATGCATTAGTTTCAACCCTCAAACATTGCATGAGTAGGATTGATAACATATGGGTATTGGGAAGTAGTTGAAGAGGTAGTACCTATTGCCCTGTTTATTACCAAACCCTTGGGAGTTACTTCAACGTTATGCTTATATTGCCATGCTATGATAGTAGACGTGGATTGGGTGAGTGTATCCATGACAGTTGTGAGATTGTTATTTAATGGTTTATTTAAGGTGGCAACTTGAACACACATCTGGGTGGATTGAGGCACCTGGGTATTCCAGTGATTGCCTGTTTTTTATGGACCGCCACCCAGGCTCAAAGATATCATAAGATTATTCATGCTAGAAACTTCCGTGTGCAGCCACAAGCTACTATGGGCTCTAGCATAGTTGATTAAGTCATGCGAACTCTTACAGTGGTAGACTAGCAGATGCAGGGGAAAGTAGGTGTAACTGTCTACCCGATCGTAAGGTGCTAGTGCTTCTGAAAGACTATGTCTCGGTCATCTATTTCTCAAACACCATGTAGTGCGAGAAATCCAATGGAGGAGATCGAGTCTTGTGGGGAAAAGTGCGCAAACCTCTGCAGAGTGTAAAACTAATCATGATTAACCGTGTCCCCGGTTATGGACATCTTGAGTATCTAGTACTTGGATTATCATGTGAATCTCATCATGTTACTTTAATTTAATTTGTTGGGTTTAATGATGATGTTTAATTGGGATTGAGAGGGTGTCTACCTTCTCAATGTTTATCAACCACCATGATAGTTAAATAAAATTTATTCCTTTGATGTAGGGAAAAATTGGCTTTTCGCAAAACATTGTAACCATAGAGCTTTTCCACCAGCCATATGTGCATGTAGTGATAGCTATTGTTTCATCTTTTTTCCTATGGTGTGAATTTGCCAGTACATTCAATGTACTGACCCTCTGTGGCTACAACGTCTCATGTTGCAGGAATCTTACGACGATTAAGTGAAACGTTAGGGTTATGATTTCTACACTCAACTTTGTCGTTGGTGTTGATGGGAATCCACGACCTTGTTGTTACTTCCACTATTTGGATTGAGTTAATCATATTTATGTTATTTAATACATGTGATTTACCTCTGTTATAAATCCTCGAGTACTGTGTGTGTCAGCATACCGATCCAAGGATGACACTTAAGCATAGAGACTTGACCATCTGAGGTCGGGTCGCTACAAGATGGTATCAGAACACAGGTTGAGTGTAGGACGTGACCCTAGAAACTGGCAAGCCCATAGGAAAAGATTTTTCTCTACAACTTTCTTTTCAAAAGGATCTTTTACCTCTCTTCTCTTCTGAGATTATTCAAATATTCCCTTTTAGTGAGACCATACCCCTTTTCCCTTTTTGACCACATGAAGATTCGGCTGATGAGACCACTCCAAGGAGTACTAGATATCAGACAACTAAGACTATTTTGGAATAAAGAGGATTTTTACCGTGCATTACAATGATGGAAACTACCACGGTGAAGACTCCGAAGACTAGGAGAATTTGAAGACTTTGAAGATTTTCCAGATTTGTATGACCTAGGAAGGCACCCTTATGGAACTTGGCAGACTATGGAAGCTGTCAATACCCGAGATCAAGGTGTGTTGGAGAAAGACCAGAACATGGAGCATTAGAACTCAAAGTTTTGTCAAGAAAACCCTAAGACAGGAGATACCAATTATGGATTGAAAGCTCATGGCAGTAACATGGGCATAGACACGGCTATCCATGATGTTATCGCCTGCTTATGCTATTGTCACTGAGCTGAGTTAAGCATGCATATGCATGGAAGGATTGGATGGTAGAAGGATGATGGAGCATCTGTCAGCAAAGGATGCAGTTTTAATGTAGCTGTGTATCACTAAGATCTGGAGAATTACATCAGGAACCTTAAGAAGGAGCTGCAGAAAGCTATATTTGCCAAGGAAGTAGTTCATGAAGAACTCAGGACCCAGAAGCTGAAAGTAGCCAAGCTAGAGGAGCTAAACCTCGAGATGCCGGAGATTTGTCAGGAACTAAAGGACAGTAGGACCATGGCTCATGCCAAGTATGTTGAAACCCAGAAGTTTGGAATGCAACTCCCGAAATATTAAAGGACGTCATGAGAGACTTCACGTCAACAGAGTTCTGGCTAAAGAACTTGAGAAGGACAAGCATGATCGGAAGAAGCCATTGAGGCATGAAAAAGACTTGAAGAGTTTGACGACTTTGAAGATTTATTGACCTTTATAAGACCAAACCCTGTTATACCTACGTTAGATGCGACGTTTGTGAGCTGTCATTTGTTTGTTGTTTTCCGACAGCCACAAGATAAAATATGTCCTTACAAAAGTATTGTTTGCATTGTGTGCATCCCTCTCTATCTCTCTCTTATCTCACCCCAAAACCCCTAGACCCAATAGAGGATGAATGGAGATGAGCTCATATTTTCTAGACCGATGAGTCAATTGGAGACGGACCGATGGATTCAGAACATGGAGGATCACATGAAGAATAACCCTATAGCCGGAAAGGATATGGCCCAGCATGCTCTTCAATGCTTTGAAAGAGGTGCTGCTACTTGGTGGAGGATGTACCAAACCATCAATGGATGGCAAGGAGTAAACACTTGGAAAGAATTTAAGTTGACTCTGCTAAAGTCTTAGTTTGTGTCCCAGAAATTGAATCCTTATGGAAAGAATATGAAGAAGTCTTGTGCATGCAAGATTTGTGGAGAAATAGGACACAACCATGAGGAACACAGTGATGGATGCCCTAATTGTGAAGGAAGTCACCCAGCTGAAGAATGCCCAACTAGGCAGATTACTTGTTTCTTGTGTGAAGGAACTACCCACTACCCTGCCCAGTGTCACATTTACCCCATGGTACAAAGAACAATCCAGCAGAAGAAAGAAGCAATGAAAGGATCCCTCATGGAAATTTTAGAAGAACCTGTGATGAAGGAAGAGGTGGAGGACACACACAAAGGAAACAAAATTAAAGCCTGCACCAAGTCATGCTATTCATGTGGAGAAGAAGGACACATCTCCCAAGATTGTCTGAATGGAGATCTAGTAGAATTCCCGACAAAGGAAGTAAAGTATGACCCACAGGAAATAGAAGCCCTGACTGGAATGGAAAAGTCCAGGAAGAGAAGAAGATTGGATCCCAGGAAGGACCTGAGCCATATCACTTGTTTCAGATGCAAGGAGTCAGGGCACTACTTCAACAGTTGCCCAAAAAGGAAGCCGAGGATCCAAGGAGGCTATGTAATCACAAGGAAACCTCGAGACTTGACAGAAGTAATATGTTTCTTCTGTAATGAAGCAGGGCACTTTGCAAGAGATTGTCCCAAGGAGAAAGAGACTTGTGCTAATAGTTGAGTCTGTGAGAAGTATAGTAGAAGTAATGAGAACATTTTTTTATTGAGGTGTTGAGTTGAGGCCTGTAATGGAAGTGCAGGAGATTGTAATACTTTGAAAATTAATGAAGTTAGCATCATTGGTAAAGATTTGAATTTTATGAGCAGTGACAGTATGACGAAAGATCTTGACCAATTTTGAGGATATGAGAAATATGGTCTATGGAGATTGGAGCATTTTAAGGGTGGTAGTACCCTGTGAGGAGATTTGACCTCTGGAGAGGATTATGATATTCCACGGAGTGGACTTCGGACAAAATAAGAAGGAGTTTTGTCTCGATATCTGGGATACCCCAAGAATATGAAGGGTTGAAGTATTATGGGATATAAAGGATATATAAGGTTGGTAATATGGAGAAATTGTAACTCCATGATGAGTTTGAGTAATCACTTCTTAGTTTGGTACTAGTAGAAGGAAGGGAGACGGTACAGTTGGATGGATTTAAGGAAATGCTAGGAAGTTGGATGTTGGAATAATGATTGGTTGTCCCGAGGATGATCTCAAGGTTTGCAAGTGATGAGATGGGCCATAACCCACAGGCCCCAGGACCTGCCAAGAAGCAAACACACTTTTGCTAAAGGAAAAACCCTAGAAGAGATTTCGACCTTACCCATCGACGATTTTATAGGAGTAACGCAAAACCTGAGAGTTTTGAAGGAACGATAGATGTTTGTTTGGCCTGCGGAATCAACGGATATATCCGAACTTAGTTCGTTGACAAGAGAAATTCTACAATGCTTGAGAGGATGACCAAGTGTTAGAATGCGAGATTCGCTAAACCGTATACAAGGTAATGATTTGGGTGCAGGATGTATTGATCACCATACCGACTTACTCTTATTATTCGCTTTGCTATGTGGGATGGTAAATCTGAGTGACTTACCCATAGTAGAGAGACGACGATCAAAACCTTGTTTAAACCTTAGAATGGTATAAGTACTTTTCCTTGTACAAGGCAGCTGTTGCCAATCGTAAGACATACGATGAGAATGAAGCCTAGACCCATTTCCTGCAGGAGCAACCATAAATTGATGACCACCATGAGATATCGATAGCTGTTTAGTATTAGCGGCAGACCGATCAGCTAAGAAGACCATGTCACAGCAAAACCATACCCGGATGAAAGGACAGGAGTATTGAAGGAAAAGTTATGCCACTACCGGAAGAGCCCAAAAAAGGAAATTTTCCAGAGAATCTGAGAAGACCGACACTGTCAAGAATAACGATGGAGTATATGAGTTTTGATGGAACTGTAACCATGCTTCTAAGGGTGGTAGCACCCCAGACCCCGCGTGATCATAGATGGATTTTGAGAAGACCCTGAACCTAACCTATTTCTTGCTAGCCTCTCCAAATCTCTAGGACGACATTCATTTTAAGGGTGGTAGGTTTGTAACATCCCAAAATTCCAAATTTTGGAATGTTATATTAAACAGAAAGTTATGATTGATTGTTTGATGGATTGTGTGAAGTTGAGTGACATTCGAAACTTTTTGGAAGTTAAATGAGAGGGAATAAAAGGACTTTTCCAAACTTTCACTTTGCTTTTATGATCTCCATGAATTCAAATTCTTTTCAAATACAAAACCCTAGAGAGGAGATGACACGACTTCTTCCAATTTAATAAATGAAAAGGGTTTTTGACAATATTTGAATTTCACTTGGAAATATTTCAAATTCAGAAACTTCAAGCAACTCAATGATTTTCATGAGGGAAGATAAAATGACTTCTTCAAACATATGAAATATGAGTTGGGAGTTTAAAAGAAATCCAATTTAAAGTCCTTTTGAAATTATTTTCAATTGGGAGTTATTTGGGTTTTATTCAAATTATTTTTCTCCAAAAACATAATATATGGAAATTAGGGTAAAATGATTCCCTACATCAGAAAATTGGAAAGAAATAAATTTGAATTAATTTTGGTATTTTTAAAATGATTTTTGTTGGATTTTATTAGAGCAGTAGCACTCTTTGCCTTATTTGAATTTTTGTGAATTTTAGTTGAAGCTAGAATAATGTTCATCTTGTAGGAAAAAAAATTCCGAAAATTTTGATATATTATATGCCTATAGTATATTTTGTATTTATTTTGATTTATTTTTTGTCTCTAAGTTTGTTTAAAAATAAAAAAAACAAATACTTTCGGGCCGCGCTAGGCCAGCCGGCCCAGCAAGCGGCCCAGCCAGTGCCCGAACCAGGCCACGGCCCAACGGCCATTCTGCTCGTCCCCGAGCTCTGCTCGGAGACTCCGCCGCCAGCATGCTGTCCGCCGCCGCCGTGACTGACCCGGCCACCTCCGCGCCGCCTTGCCCCCTCCTCCACGCAACCCCTCGTCCCTCCCCCCTCTATATAAGCCTGCGCCGCCGCCGCCTTTTTCCTCTCTGTCGCACCGCGCCGCCCCCTCCTGCATCTCGTAGCCGCCTCGCCGGAGTTGCCGCCGCCGCCGAACTTCCTCGCCTTCGCCCCGCACCTCCCGATCGACGCTGCCCCCTCCATCCTCACCGCCGCACCGCGCCGAGCCCCTGATGCCTTCGCCGCCACCGGAGACCCACCGGAGCCGCCGCCCCGTCTACATCTGAGCTGTCGCCACCGTCTCCCTCGCCGCCGGCAGCCACCGTCGCCGCGGTAAGCCACCGGCCGCCCTCGTTCGTCTGATCCAAGATCTGCGGTTAGGATTAGATATGTTCGTTTTTTTTAGTTTCAAACGTTTTCTTTAAGTAGTAAACGTTTGTTATTTTAGTGTTTGCAGCGAACCGTTTTTGTCTTATAAGTTTCTACAGCGAGCGTTCGTTAGATAGATTTTTCTTTTTCTGTTTAGTTTCGGCCAGGGACCCATCTGTGAATATTTTATTTACAAATTAGTCCTTGATCTTTAAACCTTCGTTACTTTTTACTCGTTTGTCCAAATCCAACGAAACCAACGCCCACTTCTTTATTATGATCCCCTCTATCCAGTAAAACAACTTAAACATGTTTTTGAAAGTTTAAAATTTGAATTTCAAACAATTTTGTATTCAAACTTCTTTTGTTTGTAACTCGAGTTTTATAACTCCGTTTGAGTTGATTCTTTTTGCAAATCGAAGCTCTTGACCTAAACTTTCTGATAAGGCCAAATTCACTTAATTTTGGTACTGTTAGAAATTGTTTTATGCTGCAAGAGTAAATTTTTTGTTTTCGAAGTTTTCCGAGATCTTCTCTTCGATTCTTTTGCATGAGTGCTTAAGTATGCAATTGCTTGCTCGCGATAGATTGACCAGAGTTTGACAAATAGAACCATCAGGAGTATTGAGTGTGAATCATCTTCATCAACAGTATGAGGCAAGTTCACACTTTGATCATATCCCTTCCATATCCAGCTTTTATGCATTAGTTTCAACCCTCAAACATTGCATGAGTATGATTGATAACATGTGGGTATTGGGAAGTAGTTGAAGAGGTAGTACCTATTGCCATGTTTATTACCAAACCCTTGGGAGTTACTTCAGTGTTATGCTTATATTTCCATGCTATGCTAGTAGACGTGGATTGGGTGAGTATATCCATGACAGATGTGAGATTGTTATTTAATGGTTTGTTTAAGGTGGCAACTTTAACACACATCTGGGTGGACTGAGGCACCTGGGTATTCCAACGATTGCTTGTTTTTTTCATGGACCGCCACCCAGGCTCAAAGAGATCATAAGATTATTCATGCTAGAAACTTCCATGTGCAGCCACAAGCTACTATGGAATCTATCATAGTTGATTAAGTTGTGCGAACTCTTATAGTGGTAGACTAGTAGATGTAGGGGAAAGTAGGTGTAACTGTCTACCCGATCGTAAGGTGCTAGTGCTTTTGAAAGACTATGTTTCGGGCATCCGTTTCTCAAACACCATGCACTGCGAGAAATCCAACGGAGGAGATCGAGTCTTGTGGGGAAAAGTGCGCAAACCTCTTCAGAGTGTACAAACTAATCATGATTAGCCGTGTCCCCGGTTACGAACATCTTGAGTATCTAGTACTTGGATTATCATGTGAATCTCATCATGTTACTTTAATTTAATTTATTGGGTTTAATGATGATGTTTAATTGGGATTGAGAGGGTGTCTACCTTCTCAATGTTTATCAACCACCATGATAGTTAAATAAAATTTATTCCTTTGATGTAGGAAAAAAATTGGCTTTTCGCAAAATATTATAACCATAGAGCTTTTCCACCAGCCATATATGCATGTAGTGATAGCTATTGTTTCATCTTTTATCCTATGGTGTGAATTTGCCAGTACATTCAATGTACTGGCCCTCTATGGCTGCAACGTCTCATGTTGCAGGAATCTTATGACGAGTAAGTGATACATTAGGGTTACGATTTCTACACTCAACTTTGTCGTTGGTGTTGATGGGAATCCACAACCTTGTTGTTAGTTCCTCTATTTTATACATGTGATTTACCTCTGTTATAAATCCTCGAGTACTGTGTGTGTCAGCATATCGATCCAAGGATGACACTTAAGCACAGAAAGTTGACCGTCTGAGGTCGGGTCGCTACATGTTCCATCTCCGGTAAAAGGATTAGCTAGCAGTTTCTCTATCATACCCGAAAGAATTTCAAAGTAAACATTTTCCGTAGGTTCAGTAGGTTGAGGAGCAACTCTTTGCTCTACTGGTAGGGGTGAAGATTCCCCGAAAAATCCCCTCAAAGGATTATTTTCCATAGTAACGAGTGACAGTAAATTTCAGCACACTATATAAATTTTTCCTTACCAAATTCCACCTACCAAAGGCGCTTCACTCCCCGGCAATGGCGCCAGAAAAGAGTCTTGGTGACCCACAAGTATAGGGGATCTACCATAGTCCTTTCAATAACTAGGAGTGTCCAACCCAACAAGGAGCAGAAGGAAATGACAACCAGTTTTCAGTAAGGTATTCTCTACAAGCACTGAAATTATCGGTAACAGATAGTTTTGTGATAAGGTAATTTGTAACGGGTAACAAGTAACAAAAGTAAACAAGGTGCAGCAAGGTGTCCCAATCCTTTTTGTAGCAAAGGATAATCCTGGACAAACTCTTATATAAAGGAAAGCGCTCCCGAGGACACATGGGAGTTATCGTGAAAATAGTTTTCATCATGCTCATATGATTCGCGTTCGGTACTTTGATAATTTGATATGTGGGTGGACCGGTGCTTGTGTACTACCCTTCCTTGGACAAGCATCCCAGTTACGATTAACCCCTCTCGCAAGCATCCGCAACTACGAAAGAAGAATTAAGGTAAACCTAACCATAGCATGAAACATATGGATCCAAATCAGCCCCTTACGAAGCAACGCATAAACTGGGGTTTAAGTTTCTGTCACTCTAGCCACTCATCATCTACTTATTACTTCCTAATGCCTTCCCCTAGGCCCAAATAATGGTGAAGTGCCATGTAGTCGACGTTCACATAACACCACTAGAGGAGAGACAACATGCATCTCATCAAAATATGATCTCATCGAGCGAATACCAAATTCACATGACTACTTATAACAAGACTTCTCCCATGTCCTCAGGAAGAAACGTAACTACTCACAAATCATATTCATGTTCATAAATAGAGGGGTATTAATATTCATAAAGGATCTGAACATATGATCTTCCACCGAATAAACCAACTAGCATCAACTACAAGGATTAATCAACACTACTAGCAACCCACGGGTACCAATCTCAGGTTTTGAGACAAAGATCGGATACAAGAGATGAACTAGGGTTTGAGAGGAGATGGTGTTGGTGAAGATGTTGATGGAGATTGACCCCCTCCCGATGAGAGGATCGATGGTGATGACGATGGTGGCGATTTCCCCCTCCCAGAGGGATGTTTCCCCGGCAAAACAGCTCCACCAGAGCCTTAGATTGGTTCCGCCAAGGTTCCGCCTCGAGACGCTGGCGCTTCGTCCCGAAAGCTTCCTTATGATTTTTTCCAGGGCAAAATACACCTTATACCGGAAGATGGGCATCGGGGGGCTTGCAGGTGGCCCACGAGGCAGGGGGCGCGTCCGGGGGGTAGGGCGCGCCCCCCACCCTCGTGGACAGAGAGTGGCCCCCCTCTGGTGCTTTCTTCGCCCAATATTTTTTATAAATTCCAAAACTGATTTTCCCTGAGTTTCATGACTTTTGGAGTTGTGTAGAATAGGTCTTTTATATTTTGCTCCTTTTCCAGCCCAGAATCCAGCTGCCGACATTCTCCCTCTTCTTGTAAACCTTGTAAAATAAGAGAGAAAAGGCATAAGTATTGTGACATAATGTGTAGTAACAACCCATATTGCAATAAATATCGATATAAAAGCATGATGCAATATGGACGTATCAGCCCTCATGGTACCTATCACACCTGCCCTCTTCAATAAATGTATAATCTCCCGTTTTCGTTGCCCCGTGCACCTTACAGTACACCATCGGGTCCAGAAGGTGGACATGGGAAGGCGATGATAATGCAGCCAAAGCAACAATTGTTCCACAGCCGGTCGATCCCCCCAGACGTCTTCAAGGTTTCCTTGGTCAGTGTCAAACTGAACCACGAGAATTTGGCTCCAACAATACTAGGGGGAGATGAGGACGAGACCTCGCGGTGGCTTGGCGATTGCAAGACGTGGGTCCTGTTGTGGCCAAAGAGTCAACTTCATCTGGAGGCGGCCAGGAGCACACCGACGACCATGCAGCCTTGATGACCCACAAGTATATGGGGTCAATTGTAGCCTTTTCGATAAGTAAGAGTGTCGAACCCAACAAAGAGCATAAAGAAATGACAACTGGTTTTCAGCAAGGTAATGTCTGCAAGTGCTAAAATTGTAAGTAGCGGAGTAGTTTGGTAGCAAGATAATTTGTAACAAGCAAGTAACGATAGTAGTAACAAAAGTGCAGAAAGGTAGCCCGATCCTTTTGAGGAAAAGGACAGGCCAAAACGGTCTCTTCTGATAAGCAAAGTGTTCTTGAAGGTACATGGGAATTTCATCTAGTCACTTTCATCATGTTGGCTTAATTCGTGTTCACTACTTTGATAATTTGATATGTGGGTGGACCGGTGCTTAGGTGTTGTTCTTACTTGAATAAACCTCCCACTTATGATTAACCCTCTCTCAAGTATCCGCAACTACAAGAAAAGTATTAAGAATAAATTCTAACCATAGCATTAAACTTTTGGATCCAATCGGTCCCTTACAGAATAGCACATAAACTAGGGTTTAAGCTTCTCTCACTCTCTCAACCCACCATCTAATAACTACTCCACAATGCATTCCCTTAGGACCAACTATGATGAAGTGTCATGTAGTCGACATTCACATGACACCACTAAGAGAATGACAACATACATATCATCAAAATATCGAACACGTATCAAGTTCACATGATTACTTGCAACATGATTTCTCCCGTGACCTCCAGAACGGAAGTAACTACTCATAAATGATAATCATGCTCAAGATCAGAGGGATCTTAAATGGCATAATGGATCTAAACATATAATCTTCCACCAAATAAACCATATAGTAATCAACTACAAGATGTAATCAACACTACTAGTCACCCACAAGCACCAATCTATAGTTTTGGTGCAAAGATTGAACAGAAAAGATGAACTAGGGTTTGAGAGGATTTTGTGATGTTGAAGATGTTGATGAAGATAGCTCTCCCTAAGATGGGAGAGTTGGTGGTGATGATGATGACCATGATTTCCCCCTCCGGGAGGGAAGTTCCTGCTGCGGAATCGCTCCGCCGGAGGGCAAAAGTGCTCCTGCCCAAGTTCCGCCTCGAGGCGGCGGCACTTCGTCCCAAAAGTCCTTTCCTAATTTTTTCTAGGTCAAATTGACTTATATACCAGAAGAGGGGCACCGGAGGTGGGCCGAGGAGGGCAGCACCCACTAGGGCACGCCTGGGCCTCCTTGCGTGCCCAAGTGGGTTGTGCCCACCTGGTGGCCCCCCTCTGGTAACTTTGCTCCAATAATTCTTAAATATTCCATCAAAAATCCTCGAGAAGTTTCATATCATTTGGATTTGTGCAGAATAGGTAGGTTGATGTAGCTTTTTCAGGTCCAGATTTCCAGCTGCCAGAATTTTCCCCCTTTGTGCATACCTTGCATATTATGAGAGAAAAGGCATTAGAATTACTGCAAAAAGCATTATTATACAATAAAACAACATAAATAACAGTAGGAAAATATGATGCAAAATGGACGTATCAACTCCCCGAAGCTTAGACCTCGCTTGCCCTCAAGCGAAAATCGAAATCAAAAAAAATGTCCACATGCTTAGAGAGAGAGGTGTCGATAAAAACAAAATACGGACATAGCAGCATCATGTGACTTATTATAACAGCAACAAACCTTAACCTAATATTTTTATCACGGAAGTTTTATCATAGACTTCTCATGAACAAGTGACAGTTCATCACAGGATCAAAGTATAAAGCATAAACTTTGTAGGAAACAAACAAACTATGATCTCGGTCAACTTTGCAACTACAATTCATCATCTTTTCAGGAAGGGTCATGTATCGGAGCCTTTATGCAAGTACAAATACTCAACCATCATTTAGTCTTCTATAATTGCTAACACTCACCGCGTACACATGAGCAAAACGTTTCAACCGGGCACATAGAAAGATAGGGGCTTATAGTTTTGCCTCCCAACGCACTCACCTCGAGGATGATGTCAACAATAATAACTCATGCCACCCATATTCAATTGGATATATGTGCCTTGATCTTTCCTCACCACATGATGCTTGCCAAAGGAGAAAAAAACGAATAGAGAGAAAAACATTAACTCTTGCGTGAAAGTAAATACATGAAAGTAAAAGATAGGCCCTTCGTAGAGGGAAGCAGAGGTTGCCATGCACTTTTTGTTTGTATGCACAACCCCTTAGTGCAAGAGAACGTCATGTTATATTGCCCCTTGTGATGGCAACTTTTATTATGCAGTCTGTCGCTTTTATTCTTCACCATCACAAGTTCATACAACTCTCAATTTTCCCTTACACTAAATGATCTCACACTTTTAGAAGCAATTTTTATTGCCCTTTTTGCACCGATGGCAACTTACTTGAAGGATCATACTCAATCCATAGGTAGGTATTGTGGACTCTCAAAACAAGATAGGTTTTAAGGGTTTTGGATGCACAAGTAGTATCTCTACTTAGTGCGGAGTTTTTGGCTCGCAAAGATAGGGGCAAGCACCACATGTTGAAGGATCTATGACAATATAACTTCTGTGTGAATATGAACAAACATAAACCATTAAGTTTCCTTCCTTGTCCAATGTCAACAATTTTGGCATATAATATTTTGATGGGTGCTCACAATCATAAAAGATTTCCAGGATAGTATATTTATATGTGAATCTTCTCTTCCCTTATTAATTCTTTCCTGAGTTGCATCATTGACCAATGCTATGTTTTTCAATCTACAATAAAATTTTCTACTTATACTTTTCCTTGTGTAATGTCATCAGTTACCATAAGATTAGCATATGATCTTTTTCTTTTATTTCCTTTCTTTTTATTGAAACAAGAGAGTAAAGATCAACTTTAGCTTTGTCAACTTCAATACCTTATGATCATTGAAAGGGCAAGTAAAAGTGGTCTTATCCAGATCCTCTTTTGTCATAGGTATTTGAGAGAAACCAGAATAACCATCTAGAAATAAAAAATGTGTATGTTTGGATAATCTTTCTAGCATTTGATCAATAAAAGGTAAATGGTAATGATCTTTTCTAGTAGCTTTATTTAATTTGCGGAAATCAATTACCATTCTATAACCTGTAATAATTCTTTGTAGGATCAACTCCTCTTAATCATTAGGAACAACAGTAATACCTCCCTTCTTGGGGACACAATGGATGGGACTTAACTACTGACTATCAGCAACAGGATAAATTATACCTGCCTCCAGAACCTTTAGTATTTCATTTCTTACCACTTCCTTCATCTTAGAATTTAACTGACGTTGGTGATCAGCAACTGGTTTAGCGTCTTTCTCCAATTTTATTTTATGCTGACATAGAGTGGGGTTGACGCCCTTAAGATCATCAAGAGTATATCCAATAGCAGCACGATTCTTCTTCAGAGTTTTCAATAATTTCTCTTCTTCCTGCTCTGAAACGTTAGCACCAATAATAACAGGATATATCATCTTTTCATCAAGATAAGCATATTTAGGAGTATCAGGTAATGGTTTAAGCTCAAACACGAGATCACCCTTGGGTGGAGGGGGGTCCCCTAAGATTTCAACAGGCAAGTTGTGTTTCAAAATGGGTCCCTGTTTAAAGAGTATTTCATCTATTTCCCTTCTCTCATTCATGAACATATCATTTTCATGGTCTATCAAATATTGTTCTAAAGGATCATTAGGAGGCACTACAATAGAAACAAGACCAATAATTTCATCTTTACTAGGCAATTCTTTATCATGGGATTGTCTACGGAATTTAGCAAAATTAAAGTCATGAGACATATCCCCTAAACCAACAGTAACAATATCTTTTTTGTAGTCTATCTTGGCATTAACAGTATTCAAGAAGGGTCTACAAATATAATGGGGCAAAAGTCATCTTGTGGGGATCCAAGAACAAGAAAATTAGTAGGATATTTAACTTTCCCACACAAGACTTCAACATCTCTAACAATCCCAATTGGTGAAATAGTATCTCTGTTGGCAAGCTTAATAATAACATCAATATCTTCTATCTCAGCAGGTGCAATATCATGCATAATTTCTTTGTATAAGGAATGAGGTATTGCACTGGCACTAGCACCCATATCACATAAGCCATGATAACAATGATCTCCTATTTTAACATAAACAACAGGCATGCCAACAACAGGTCTATGTTTATGTTTAGTATCGGGTCTAGCAATTCTAGCAGTTCATCACAGAAGTAAATAACATGCCCATCAATAGTACTGACCAAAAGATCTTTAACCATAGCAATACTAGGTTCAACTTTAATTTGCTCAGGGGGTGTAGGTGTTTTAGCATTACTCTTATGAACCACAGTTGAAGCTTTAGCATGATCCTTTATTCTAATAGGGAAAGGTGGTTTCTCAATAGAAGCAGTAGGAACAGTAGGATCAACATTACAAGTGATAGTCTTTTCTTCAACTTTAATAGGTTCAACTACTTTTACTTCAATGGGAGAATGATATTTAAACCACTTCTCTTTAGGGAGATCAACATGAGTAGCAAATGATTCACAGAAAGAAGCTACTATCTCAGAGTCAAGTCCATATTTAGTGCTAAATTCACGAAAAACATCGGTATCCATAAAAGATTTAACACAATCAAATTTAGGTGTTATACCTGACTCCTTACCTTCGTCGAGATCCCAATCTTCAGAGTTGCATTTAATTCTTTCCAATAAATCCCATTTGAATTCAATAGTCTTCATCATAAGAGAACCAGTACAAGAAGTATCAAGCATGGAGCGATTACTGAGAGAAAGTCGAGCATAAAATTTTTGAATAATAGTTTCTCTTGAGAGCTCATGATTGGGGCATGAATATAACATTGACTTAAGCCTCTCCCAAGCTTGAGAGATACTTTCTCCTTCGCGAGGCCAAAAATTATATATATAATTGCGATCACGATGAACCAGATGCATAGGATAAAACTTCTGATGAAATTCCAATTTCAATCGGTTGTAGTTCCATGATCCAACATCATCACATAGCCTAAACCATGTAAATGCCTTTCCCTTCAAAGATAACGGGAAGACCTTCTGCTTGATAAAATCCTCGGGCATACCTGCAAGCTTAAATAATCCACAAACTTCATCCACATAGATTAGGTGCATATCAGGATGTAATGTTCCATCTCCGGTAAAAGGATTAGCTAGCAGTTTCTCTATCATACCCGAAGGAATTTCAAAGTAAACATTTTCAGTAGGTTCAATAGGTTGAGGAGCAACTCTTTGCTCTATTGGTAGGGGTGAAGATACCCCGAACAAGCCCCTCAAAGGATTATTTTCCATAGTAACGAGTGACAGTAAATTTCAGCACACTATATAAATTTTTCCATACCAAATTCCACCTACCAAAGGCGCTTCACTCCCCGGCAACGGCGCCAGAAAAGAGTCTTGATGACCCACAAGTATAGGGTATCTATCGAAGTCCTTTCGATAAGTAAGAGTGTTGAACCCAACGAGGAGCAGAAGGAAATGACAACTAGTTTTCAGTAAGGTATTCTCTGCAAGCACTGAAATTATCGGTAATAGATAGTTTTGTGATAAGGTAATTTGTGGCATTGCGGCGCCACGTGGAAGAAGTACTACCATGGAACCACGGATGAGAGAAAGGAAATGTGGAGGTTAAATGAGGAAAACATCGACAAGAAGGTTGAGATTGCGGTTGAGAAGAAGTTTACAGCTTCGTATGGTGTCTTGGTTCCAGCTATTGTCAATTTGAGAAGGCAAAATCCAAATAAAGAGGCAGCGGACTTTCCCCTTTCCAACCTCTTCGGCAGCAGCTCGACTAGCATTGCACCATCACCTGCTCCTGTACCGGCTCCCACACCGGCTCCTGCACCGGCTCCCGCACCAGCTCTTGCACCGGCTCCCGCACCTGCTCATTGCAGCCCGTCCTCCGTCTCGGACGTGCTCGGCGGTGCTTTGTCTTTGGCTAAGCTCGACGCCCATGATGACCCACAAGTATAGAGGATCTATCATAGTCCTTTCGATAAGTAAGAGTGTCGAACCCAATGAGGAGCCGAAGGAAATGACAACCAGTATTCAGTAAGGTATTCTCTGCAAGCACTGAAATTATCGGTAACAGATAGTTTTGTGATAAGGTAATTTGTAATGGGTAACAAGTAACAAAACTAAACAAGGTGCAGCAAGGTGTCCCAATCCTTTTTTGTGGCAAAGGATAATCCTGGACAAACTCTTATATAAAGGAAAGCGCTCCTGAGGACACATGGGAATTATCGTCAAGCTAGTTTTCATCATGCTCGTATGATTCACGTTCGGTACTTTGATAATTTGATATGTGGGTGAACCGGTGCTTGGGTACTACCCTTCCTTGGATAAGCATGCCACTTATGATTAACCCCTCTCGCAAGCATCCGCAACTACGAAAGAAGAATTAAGGAAAACCTAACCATAGCATGAAACATATGGATCCAAATCAGCCCCTTACGAAGCAACGCATAAACTAGGGTTTAAGCTTCTGTCACTCTAGCAACTCATCATCAACTTATTACTTCCCAATGCCTTCCCCTAGGCCCAAATAATGGTGAAGTTCCATGTAGTCGATGTTCACATAACAACACCAGAGGAGAAATAACATACATCTCATCAAAATATCGAACGAATACCAAATTCACATGACTACTTATAACAAGACTTCTCCCATGTCCTCAGGAAGAAACGTAACTACTCACAAATCATATTCATGTTCATAATCAGAGGGGTATTAATATTCATAAAGGATCTGAACATATGATCTTCCACCGAATAAACCAACTAGCATCAACTACAAGGAGTAATCAACACTACTAGCAACCCACGGGTACCAATCTGAGGTTTTGAGACAAAGATCGGATACAAGAGATGAACTAGGGTTTGAGAGGAGATGTTGTTGGTGAAGATGTTAATGGAGATTGACCCTCTCCCGATGAGAGGATCGATGGTGATGATGATGGTGGCGATTTCCCCCTCCCAGAGGGATGTTTCCCTGGCAGAACAGCTCTACCAGAGCCCTAGATTGGTTCTGCCAAGATTCCGCCTCGAGACGCCGGCGCTTCATCCCGAAAGCTTCCTTATGATTTTTTCCAGGGCAAAAGACACCTTATACCATAAGATGGGCATCGGGAGGCTTCCAGGTGGCCCACGAGGCAGGAGGCGCGCCCAGGGGGTAGGGTGCGCCCCCCCACCCTCGTGGAAAGAGGGTGGCCCCCCTCTGGTGCTTTCTTCGCCCAATATTTGTTATAAATTCCAAAACTAATTTTCCCTGAGATTCATGACTTCTGGAGTTGCGCAGAATAGGTCTTTTATATTTTGCTCCATTTCCAGCTGCCGACTTTCTCCCTCTTCTTGTAAACCTTGTAAAATAAGAGAGAAAATGCATAAGTATTGTGACGTAATGTGTAGTAACAACCCATATTGCAATAAATATCGATATAAAAGCATGATGCAATATGGACGTGTCAGCCCTCACGGTACCTGTCACACCTGCCCTCTTCAATAAATGTATAATCTCCTGTTTCTGTTGCCTTTCGGATGTTTCACGTCGCAGACATGTCTTTGCAGGCCGACGTAACCCTGTGCACCTTACTGTACACCATCGGGTCCAGTAGGTGGACGTGGGGAAGGCGACGATAATGCAGCCAAAGGAACAATTGTTCCACAGCCGGTCGATCCCCCCAGACGTCTTCAAGGTTTCCTTGGCCAGTGTCAAATCGAACCACGAGAATTTGGCTCCAACGATACTAGGGGAGATGAGGAAGAGACCTCGCGGCGGCTTGGCGATTGCAAGATATGGGTCCTGTAGTGGCCAAAGAGTCTACTTCATCTAGAGGCGGCCGGGAGCATACCGACGACCATGCATCCTTGATGACCCATGAGTATATGGGGTCAATTGTAGCCTTTTCAGTAACTAAGAGTGTCGAACCCAACCAAGAGCAGAAGGAAATGACAACTGGTTTTCAGCAAGGTAATGTCTGCAAGTGCTAACATTGTAAGTAGCGGAGTAGTTTGGTAGCAAGATAATTTGTAACGAGCAAGTAATGATAGTAGTAACAAAAGTGCAGAAAGGTAGCCCAATCCTTTTGAGGCAAAGGACAGGCCAAAATGGTCTCTTATGATAAGCAAAGTGTTCTTGAAGGTACACGGGAATTTCATCTAGTCACTTTCATCATGTTGGCTTAATTCGTGTTCACTACTTTGATAATTTGATATGTGGGTGGACCGGTGCTTAGGTGTTGTTCTTACTTGAATAAACCTCCTACTTATGATTAACCCTCTCTCAAGTATCCACAACTACAAGAAAAGTATTAAGAATAAATTCTAACCATAGCATTAAACTTTTGTATCCAATCGGTCCCTTACAGAATAGCGCATAAACTAGGGTTTAAGCTTCTCTCACTCTCGCAACCCACCATCTAATAACTACTCCACAATGCATTCCCTTAGGCCCAACTATGATGAAGTGTCATGTAGTCGACATTCACATGACACCACTAAGAGAATTAAAACATACATATCATCAAAATATCGAACACGTATCAAGTTCACATGATTACTTGCAACATGATTTCTCCCGTGACCTCAAGAACGGAAGTAACTACTCATAAATGATAATCATGCTCAAGATCAGAGGGGTCTTAAATGGCATAATGGATCTGAACATATAATCTTCCACCAAATAAACCATATAGTAATCAACTACAAGATGTAATCAACACTACTAGTCACCCACAAGCACCAATCTATAGTTTTGGTGCAAAGATTGAACAGAAAAGATGAACTAGGGTTTGAGAGGATTTTGTGATGTTGAATATGTTGATGAAGATGTTGATGAAGATGTTGAAGATGTTGTTGAACAAAAATGGAGTCCGGAAAGTACCCGAGGTCCTAATTTTTTAAATATTCCAAAACTGACAAAAAATATTTTTGCAGATTTTTTGGAGTCCATTTACTTACCGTATCACGTACCTTCCTTTTTTCATGATTTTGGAGTGTTCCGGAAGGTTTCCTTTATGTGTTCTTCCGGTGTCAAAGTTTGGATAATATTGCTTTCAACATTAATGGGTGTACCTAAGATATAGTGTTTTATTCGTTGCCCATTGACAACCTTCGGGTTAGTACCTTCGGCATTATTCATTTTGATAGCTCCGAACCGTTAGACCTCCTCGATGACATAGGGTCCTTCCCATTTGGAGAGGAGTTTTCCTGCAAAGAATCTGAAATGAGAGTTGTACAAAAGAACATATTCTCCAACTTCAAACTCACGCTTTTGGATTCTTTTGTCATGCCATCTTTAGCTTTTTCTTTGAATAACTTTGCATTTTCATAAGCCTGGGTTCTCCATTCATCAAATGAGCTAATATCGAATAACCTCTTTTCACCATTAAGTTTGAAATCATAATTGAGTTCTCTAATTGCCCAATATGCTTTATGTTCTAGCTCAAGAGGCAATTGACAAGCTTTTCCATAAACCATTTTATATGGAGACATACCCATAGGATTTTTAAAAGCTATTCTATAAGCCCAAAGTGCATCATCTAATTTCTAAGACCAATTCTTCTGGGACCTATTGACAGTCTTTTGTAAGATTAGTTTTATTTCTCTATTGCTAAGTTCAACTTGACCACTACACTGAGGATGATATGGTGATGCAATTCTATGGTTAACATCATACTTAGCAAGAATTTTACGGAAAGCACCATGAATAAAGTGTGAACCACCATCTGATGTGGCCATGGGTGCAATAGAAAATAATATTTCACATGAAATTATAATCCAACCTACACATGTTCAGAAGGAGTTGCTGACGACACCAACTAAGAAGACCAAGGCAGAAGAGTTTTTCTTTATTGGAAAAATACGGATGCCAATTCCGTTGTCAGATCATAATCCGGAGGATATTAAGCCGACTTTCAGAACACCTCCATGTTACGAAGCATAACATGCATGTTGTTTATGAATTAAGGTCAAGTGTCCAGTCGTGTTATTTCCTAGTATTACAAGTTATGTAGCATGAAGGGTCAGGAGTACTAGTCCATTTTGGACTTTTGTGATCAGCGTTGCCGGATACTTAATTAGTTAAATCCTAATAAGTTTAAATAGGAAAGAGATAGAGTCCGATTGGAGTTCGGTTTGTTTGGATCATTTTGCCTAGGATTTGCGTCACCTATATAACAGGCAGGCTTAAGCCTTTGTATGGATGGAAGTTTTTGGAGTTAAAAATACAGAGAAAAGCATCGTGTGGGATGCACCAAATATCTGAGTTCTTTTGCTAACCCTCGAGGGATTTAGTTGCTGCTGGGTGCCCGGTTTGATCCTATCGTTTCCATTCGCAAGTTTTATTCTTTGATCTTCTTGCATATTGCTTGATCCGAAGAACTGGTCTGCTATTCATCTTCTACGTCTGCTATTATGACTTTTGTTCATCGTGGAATTTTCTACTTCATTGAGTACAGTGAAAGATTGGGCCAACAAAAGACTCGCCATCTAGTCGGGTTACGTCAAGTGATATTCAGAGCAAGGTTGATCATGGTACAATTTTTTTCACTCTGGTTCTTAATTGATCTACTTGAGTTGCTACAATGGTGAATTCACAGAAATCAAATTCGAGTGTGCATGGTGCACATGAAGGAGATGCGGAAGATGAGCTGTCCTTGCCCACCTATGATCCGAGTGTTGCGCCGGCTATCGTGCTAGGATTGGAGGCAACTCATGACTATGTGTTGAATCTAGTGGGGTGGCGCATCGACAAGGTTGAGGAAAGTCTAGGCAAGAAGATTGTTAATTTGACTGAGGCCGTTCTTTGATTGAGACCACGTTCACCACCTAGTGACGAGTCTGCTGCACCACGTCGTCATCGGCAATTATCTGGACAGCGGGTAGGTGAACAAGTTCGCAACAATGGTGAGCTTGAAGACCATCAGTCTGAGGGGGCTGGTAGCTATTATGAGCCTGTGCGGCGTGCTTACAACCATCATGGAGGTGGCCTACACCATGGGGAAGGACATGAATGTCCGCAGTGCGCCTACGAAGATGATGGTGTTGGAAGAATAAAAATTTCCATACCGCCGTTTAGCGACAAAGACAACCCGGATGATTATTTGGAGTGGGAGATGCACGTGGATCAGATTTTTCGATGGACAATGGTACACCGAGGAGAAAAAGGTTCGTGTTGCATCTATTGAGTTCACGGGCTATGCTTTAATATGGTGGAACCAGCTATGTCGCGTGGGAGGGCGTCCGGAGTCTTGGAATTAGATGAAGAGTATCATGAAGAGACATTTTGTTCTGGAGCACTTCACTAGGACCTTGTACACATGCTTGCAGCAGCTTCAACAAGGTAACTCTAGTGCTGAGGAGTATTATAAGGTGATGGAAATATTATTGATTCATACAGGGGTAGAGGAGCAAGAAGAAGCTGCAATGTCACAATTCATGCATGGTCTGAATCAGAGGCACAAGATCGTGTCGATATGGTAGAATATAGTGGATTACAAGGATTATTACACCATGCCATTCGAGAGGAGCAGCAAGTAAAGCCTCGTGCCGGTCATGATAATTCCTCAAACTCGATGCGATGTGATTTTCAGAGAGATGGCAGTGGTAATAGTGGTTTCAAATCAGATTCTAAGTCTGCTACCAAGGAACTATCTCCATCCAAGGTTGAATCATCTCGTGCTTCTAACTCTCGTACTAGTGATATTGTGTGCTTTAAGTGTGGTGGCAGGGGGCATAAGAAGTTTGAGTTCCCTAATGAGAGGAGAGTACTCCTCACAGAAGAAGGATACATGTCCGCGAGTGATGGAGAAAAAATATTGACACATCTAGTGAGAAATCTGAAGATGATGAAAAAGTGACACAATGGATGCATGCCACTTGTTACTGGGGAGACCATGGCAGTATGATCATAGTGCTACACATGAAGGTCGGACAAACACTTATTCATTATGGGATGCTGGGAAGCGATGTGTTCTGCAACCAATATTTGATAGTGCAATCAAGGTGGATGGTAATGTTTCACTACAGAAGAAATTTGGGAAAACTACATTAAAACCAAGGACGGTTTCGATTCAAGGGGGAGGGGATGATATGGCCATGGGTGCAACCGAAAATAATATTTCACATGAAATTATAATCCAACCTACACATGTTCAGAAGGAGTTGCTGACGGCACCAACTAAGAAGACCAAGGCAGAAGAGTTTTTCTTTATTGGAAAAATACGGATGTCAATTCCATTGTCAGATCATAAGCCCGAGGATATTAAGCCGACTTTCAGAACACCTCCACATTACGTAGCATAACGTGCGTGTTGTTTACGAATTAAGGTCAAGTGTCCAGTCGTATTATTTCCTAGTATTACAAGTTACGTAGCATGAAGGGTCAGGAGTACTAGTCCGTTTGGGACTTTTGTGATCAGCGTTGTCGGATACTTAATTAGTTAAATCCTAATAAGTTTGAATAGGAAAGAGATAGAGTCCGATTGGAGTTGGCTTTGTTTGGATCGTTTTGTCTAGGATGTGCGTCGCCTATATAACAGGCAGGCCTAAGCCTTTATACGAACGGAAGTTCTTGGAGTTAAAAATACAGAGAAAAGCATCGCGTGGGATGCACCAAATATCTGAGTTCTTTTGCTAATCCTCGAGGGATTTAGTTGCTGCTGCGCGCCCGGTTCGATCCTATCGTTTCCGTTCGCAAGTTTTATTCTTTGGTCTTCTTGCATATTGCTTGATCCGAAGAACCGATCTGCTATTCATCGTCTACATCTATTACAACTTCTTCTCATCGTGGAATTTTCTACTTCGTTGAGTACCGTGAAAGATTGGGCCAACAAAAGACTCACCATCTAGTTGAGTTACATCACCATCAGTCATTAAATATATATGTACTCCAAAACTTGGGAAAATAACTTCCTTAAGCATTTTAATAGAGGTGTTGTGATCATCACTACTGGTTGTAATAGCTTCTACCCACTTAGTAACATAATCAACAGCAACCAAAATATATGTATACCAATTAGAGGAAGGAAAAGGTCCCATGAAATCAAATCCCCAAATGTCAAATGGTTCAACATCAAGTGAATAATTCATAGGCATTTCTTGATGCTTACCGATATTACCTATTCTTTGGCATTCATCACAAGACGAGACACACTTACGGCTATCCTTGAAGAGAGTAGGCCAATAAAAACAAGATTGCAATACCTTATGAGCAGTTCTGTCTCCCGCGTGATGTCCTCCATAAGCTTCAGAGTGACATTTCCGTACGATTTGTTCCTGTTCATGCTCAGGTACACAACGTCTAATAATACCATCTACTCCTTCTTTATAAAGATGTGGGTCATCCCAAAAGTAATGTCTTAAATCATAGAAGAATTTTTTTTCTTTTGTTGGTATGTGAAGCTAGGTGGTATGTATTTAACAACAATATAATTAGCATAGTCAGCATACCAAGGTGTACTATTAGAAACATTTTTTGCAGCTAATTGTTCATCAGGAAAGCTATCATTAACAAGGTTGTGGGTCATCAAGAATATTTTCAAGCCTAGACAAGTTATCAGCTACGGGGTTCTCTGCTCCTTTCCTATCAGTGATATGCAAATCAAATTCTTATAGCAGAAGAACCCACCTAATGAGTCTAGGTTTAGCATCTTTCTTTTCCATAAGATATTTTATAGCAGCATGATCGGTGTGAACCAATTACTTTAGAATCAACAATGCAAGATGTGAATTTATCACAAGCAAACACCACTGCTAAGAATTCTTTTTCAGTAGTAGCATAGTTTTGTTGAGCACTGTCTGGAGTTTTACTAGCATAATGAATAAAATTCAGTTTCTTATCAACTCTTTGTCCTAGAACAGCACCAACAGCATAATCACTAGCATCACACATAATCTCAAAAGGCAAGTTCAAATCAGGTGGTTGAACTACAGGTGCAGTAATTCAGGCTTTCTTTAGTGTTTCAAAGGATTCTAAACAATCATCATCAAACACAAAGGGAATATCCTTTTTCAAAAGATTCTTAAGAGGCCTAGAAATTTTTGAAAAGTCTTTGATAAACCTCCTATAGAAACCAGCATGACCAAGGAAACTACGAATACCTTTGATATCTTTAGGACATGGCATTCTCTCAATTGCAACAACCTTGGCTTTGTCCACCTCAATGCCTCTTTCAGAAATTTTATGGCCCAAAATAATACCTTCGTTAACCATAAAGTGGCACTTCTCCCAATTCAAGACAAGATTTGTTTGTTCACATCTCTTCAAAACTCGATCAAGATTGCTTAAACAATCATCAAAAGACTTCCCATAAACTGAAAATTCATGCACGAAAACCTCAACAATCTTTTCACAAAAATCAGAGAATATAGCGGTCATAAATCTTTGAAAGGTAGCAGGTCCATTACATAAACCAAAAGGCATACATCTATAAGCAAAAGTTCCGAAAGGACAAGTAAAAGTGGTCTTTTCTTAATTAGGTTGTAAAACAGGTATTTGTGAGAAGCCAGAATATGCATCAAGAAAGCAAAAATGTGTGTGCTTAGATAATCTTTCTCACATTTGATCGATAAAGGGCGGAGGGTAATGATATTTTATAGTTGCTTTGTTTAATTCTCTATAATCAATCACCATCCTATAGCCTGTGAAATTCTCTGCGGAATGAGCTCATTCTTATCATTAGGAACAACGGTAATACCTCCCTTCTTAGGGACACAATGAACAGGACTTACCCATCTACTATCAGCTACAGGATAGATTATACCTGCTTCCAGAAGTTTCAATGTTTTCGTTCTTACCACTTCTTTCATCTTCGGATTTAACCGACGTTGGTGATCAACAACGGGTTTAGCATCAGGTTCCATATTAATCTTGTGCTGACATAGAGTGGGACTAATGCCCTTAAGATCATCTAGAGTATATCCAATAGCAGCTCTGTGCTTCATGATGTCTACTACACAACTTTATTCTTGTAGACACGTGTTGGGCCTCCAAGCGTAGAGTTCTGTAGGATAGTAGCAATTTTCCCTCAAGTGGATGACCTAAGGTTTATCAATCCATGAGAGGTGTAGGATGAAGACTGTCTCTCTCAGACGACCCTGCAACCAAATCAAGAAATCACTTGTGTCCCCAACACACCCAATACAATGACAAATTGTATAGGTGCACTAGTTCGGTGAAGATATGGTGATAAAAGTGTAATATGGATAGTAGATATGAGTTTTTGTAGTACGAACAATAAAAAACAACAAGGTAGCAAATAGTAAACAGGTACAAAAACGGTGTTCAAATGCTTAAAAATGAGGCCTAGGGTCCGTACTTTCGCTAGTGCAACCTATCAACAATGCTAACACAGTTGGACCATATGATTATCCCTCAAAGTGCAATAAAGAATCACTACCGAGTTCCTATTAGCAGAGAACAAAAGATAGGAATTGTTTGTAGGTCACGGAACCACCTCAAAGCTATTCTTTCCGTTCGATCTATTCAAGAGTTCATACTAAAATAACACAAAACTATTTTTTCCATTCGATCTATCCTAGAGTTCGTACTAGAATAACACCAAATCAAATTCATATTCATAATACTCAATCCACACAAGGAACTATAAAGAGACCCCAAAGTTTCCATTGAGAAAAACATGCATCAACCCCTATGCATAGATTACCCCAATATCACCACGGGAATCCGCAAGTTCAATGCCATAACACATATCAAGTGAATCAATAAGATACCTCATTGTAACCTCAAGTATTCATATTGCAAGACATATATCATGTGTTCTCATCTCTGAATATTCAATCCAACAAGACAAAACTTTGAAGGGTAAAGATTCAATTCATCATAACAAGAGTATAGATGGGAGAAACATCATATGATCCGACTATATTAACAGAGCCCATGATATAGATCACGAGAGAGAGAGAGATCAAACACATAGCTACTAGTACAAACCCTCAGCCACGAGGGTGGAATACTCCCTCCTCATCGTGGTGGCCACCGGGATGATGAAGATGACCACCGGAGATGATTCCCCCCTCCGGCAGGGTGCCGGAACGGGGTCTAGATTAGTTTTCGCGGATACAGAGACCTTGCGGCGGCGGAACTTCTAATCTAGGGCTACCCCGAAGAGTTTCGAAATATTTGGGAATTTATAGTGCAAAGAAGGGGTACAGGAGGCCACCGAGGTGGGCACAACCCACCTGGGCGCGCCAGGGGGCCCTGGCGCGCCCTGGTGGGTTG
>NW_025226482.1:3771-29937 GCF_018294505.1 Triticum aestivum | reverse complement strand
CCCAGGTGCAGCTTAGGACCATTGGGTTCCTTCTGGTCTAGAAAAAATCTCCAAAAAGTTACGTTGCATTCCGTTTGATACTGATTTCCTGCGATGTACAAAACAAGCAAAAAAATAGCAAGTGGCACTAGGCACTGAGTCAATAGGTTAGTCCCAAGAAATTATATGAAGTTGCTACAAAATGATTGTAAAACACCCAAGAATGATAAAATAACCACATGAATACTTCATAACTATAGATACGTGTCACATCCCTAGTCTGGTATGACCTAGACTAGCTAGCCATTTGTGCATCATATTTAAATTTCATTTAAATTTGAAATGAGGACTGGTGGAACCCTCAGAATCATTTTTGAAAATGACCCAACTAAAAATTTCTCCAAAAGAGTCCAAGAAAATGCTCATGTTGCTCTCTGGAAATATTGGGCAGAGATAAAAATCAAAACAATATTTTAGGAGCTCATGGATAATTATTTTGGGCATTTGGAATTAAGGCATAAATATTTGCATTGGAAATATATTAGTTATATATATTAATATATGTCCAAAAATTATGCCATTTATAAAGGAGCTCTGGAATAATATATCTAGCTCCTGCAAAAATTGGCATAAGATAATAAATTGATTTAGTATTTTATTAAATCAAAACAATGTCAGAAAAATTAGAAAACAAAAATAAAAAAAAGAGGAGGAGCTTACCTGGGGCTCTCCCCTGCGCAGCCCAGCAGCAGCAGGCCGGCCCAGCCAGGAGGCGGCCCAGCCCGCCAGCTCCTCTGTCGTCTTCTCCCCCTCGCCCAAGCAGGTGCGTGCCCGCGCCACAGCCGGCCGCGGCCACGCGCTCGGCCACGCCACCTCCCTCCCTGCCTGCCTGCCTCTCCCCTCCTCGTCTGGATGCCTGGAACGACGCCATGCAGCCGCCCCGGTCCTTTTCCCCTCCCTCTCGCTCTCCCTCCTCCCTGGTTCTCTCTTCCCCGAGCGCACCCGAGCGCTGCCGCCGCCATCGCTCGCCGTTGTCGTGGCCACCGGCCTCCCCTCGCCTCCCCGACACACTTCTGAGCTCCGCCACAACCCCCTCCACCTCCTCGTCGAGCCACGAACCTCCGGACGGCCTCCATCGTCGCCACCCTCGTCGTCTTCATCGCCGGCCACTGTAGATCTCCACCGCCCGCACGTCGCCGTCTGACCTCCCCCGAGCTCTCCGACGACGTCCTCGAGCCCGCCGTGAGCCCCCGCTTCGGTTCCCCCTTCTCCCTTGCCTTCCCGCGCTCTGTAGCTAGCCCCGCCATCGAAGCCGAGCTCCGGCCGCCGCCGCGAGCGTTGCTCCGGCGAGCTCCGGCCTTCCCAGCTCCTCCCCCTGTCACCGTTGGATGCGCACGAGCCCCAGCTCCTCGTAGATGGGCTCGGCCATCGATTTGGTCGCCGGAGCCGCCGTTCCGATCAGCGCCGCCGCGTCTGTGTGCTCGCCGGCGTTGAACTCCGGTGGGATGACGTGGCCCTCCATTAGCAGCTAACAGCCCGCTTAATTAACCCCCTGAGGCTGACATGTGGGCCCCGGTGCCCCCTAATCTTTAATTAAGTTAATCTAACCCTCTGTTTACCCTGTGACACTGTCGGGTGGACCCCACGTGTCAGATTTGACCTGGACAGCCGCGTTGACCCGCTGATGTAGTGATGACGTCATGCTGACGCAATTATATATTTTCTGGAATTAAAATAATTCAAAAATTCCAGAAAATGATTTAAACTTCAAAAATTCATAACAATTCAACCGTAGCTCAGATTAAAATAATTTATATATGAAAAATTATCAGAAAAATGCAATCTTTCCATCTATACTAGTTTCATGCATGACAAACCAACTTATACATGCTGAATATGAGAAAACACATTTTGGCATATATAAGGGACTTAATTTAGAAATGCATTTGAACCTTTGGTTCAAATGGACTTCAAACCAAATGTTTACTAGTTGCATTAGCTCAAACAGCATCACATCTACATGCCATGTTCATGCATCATATTGTTGCATATGATTGTGTATTGATTGCCGGCACCGTTCCTTCTCGATAGGTCCTGCTCCGGAGACGTTCCAGAGTACCTGTCCGTGAAGCAGTGCCTCCCTTGTTGATTTACCAGGCAAGCAAACCCCCCTTGTTCATTCCGATACAATCCTACTCTCTCGCTCCTGCTCTCAGTTATTGCATTAGGACAACAGCGATTCATCTGCTACTTTGTGATGCGGTAGTTGAACCCATTCCTCTGCATGACCTGTCATTGCCACAGTAAATAGTTGAAACCCACTAGCATGCGTAGGAGTTGATTGAAGCCACTGATGTGTTCCTACCATGCTATGCCTGCTATTGCTTAGAGTTGTGTCAGGTCTGATTCATGGGGAATGAATTGGAGTGTTACGATATGTTCTGGTGCTGAGAGTTAAGTGTGTGAACACGATTTGGTAAAGGTAGCGGTGAGAGGCCATGTAGGAGTACATGGTGGGTTGTCTCACTGGAACCGTCCTTAAGCACTGAGTTCTGTGTATGTTGTCCAATGACTCGATACTAGCACACATTGGGCTCCGGGCGCTCCAAGCCCTCTCGACTTATTAACCAACTTGATCTCTGTCCAGGAGTCGCAACTAGTTTCTGGTGTTTGTAGGTAGTGTTAGTAGTCTACCAAGTGGCACCCGGCCAGGTGGGCTTGGGATAGACTAGGCACAAGTGGCACGGTGTACCAAGCGTAGATCCATCCGGCGAGGTGGGCTTGGGAACCCTGCACACATCGTTTGGGGCCGTGAGTGAAACCCCGGCCGGATCTCCTTGCGGATGGAACCCGAATAGGTGATAAACCTGGATTAGAGTCATGTGTGGTTAGTCAGGTCGTGGCCGACACCCTCGCCAGGCTTCCGCTTGAAGGTTGCCGAGATACATGACTTGTACATGGCGGTAAGTGGCGAGAGCGTGTGTGAAGAAGTACACCCCTGCAGGGTTAACATGATCTATTCGAATAGCCGGGTCCGCGGTTATGGACTTCTTGGATGCTTACATGGTACATAGACAACTTGAAGTGGATACTATAAAATGCTCAAGATAAGTGTGAGTGCTATGGATGGCCTTCTCGTAGGGAGACGGGGATGAATCCATAGTAGTGTATTGTGTGGTGATTAGTGGACTCGTGTACGTTGTTTCACCTCCAGAGTTTCTGGTAGTCGTAGAATAGGATAGCCACAGAGTCAAAGCTGGCTTGCTGCAACTAAACCCCACATTACCCTCTTGATACAAATGCATGTACGATAGGATCTGATGTAAGTCTTGCTGAGTACCTTTGTACTCATGTTGCTTTATTTATGTTTTTGCAGCGGAGACTTCGGTCTTACTAGTGTTCTCGTGGACTTCGACTAGTAGCTAGTACCTCAGCTACGATCTTGATCGGATGTTGTAGATAGTCAGGCTCTTCAGCCTTTTTCATTTGTAGATGTCTGTACCCAGACATGTAATGCTTCTGCTTGTTGCTTGTATGCTCTGTATGACGGGTCTTGTGACCCCTGTTTGCAATAATTGCTATGATGGCTCTTCTGAGCTTTTATCTATATGATTGTTGAGTTATGCTGTGATGCCATGTTGTACAGCACATACTTGCATGTTATGCGTACGTGTAATGTGTAGTGCTATGTGTGGGATCTGACTATCTAGTTGTTATCTTTAGTAGCCTCTCTTACCGGGAAATGTCTCCTAGTGTTACCGCTGAGCCATGGTAGCTTGCTACTGCTCTGGAACACTTAGGCTGGCCGGCATGTGTCCTTCTTCGTTCCTGTGTCTGTCCCTTCGGGGAAATGTCACGCTTTGAGTACCGGAGTCCTGTTAGCCCGCTACAGCCCGGTTTACCGGAGTCCTGCTAGCCCAGCGCTACAGCCCGGACCCACTTGCTGATGACCGACACGTTCGAAGCTGGGTCATGGATGCCTGTCCCTGTAAGTCCGTGCCACTTTGGGTTTACGACTAGTCATGTCAGCCCGGGCTCCTTATCATATGGATGCTAGCGACACTATCATATACGTGAGCCAAAAGGCGCAAACGGTCCCGGGAAAAGGTAAGACGACACCCGTGGGGATACCGTGCGTGAGGCCGCAAAGTGATATGAGGTGTTACCGGCTAGATCGATGTGACATCGAGTCGGGGTCCTGACAGCGTTGGCATCAGAGCCGGACTGCCTGTAGGTTCTCCAAGCCAAACTGGTCGATGTTGAGTCTAGAAATTCTTTAGTTATATGTAGGGGAATTGTTTGTGGGTTGGAACGTAAGGCTCTTTTTACTCCTTATACCTTATGACTTTCTGATCTGAGTCAGTCCATTTGTCAGGACCCCGACTCGATGTCACATCGATCTAGCCGGTAACACTTCATATCACTTTGCGGCCTCACGCACGGTGTTCCCACGGGTGTCGCCTTACCTTTGCCCGGGACCGTTTGCGCCTTTTGGCTCACGTATATGATAGTGTCGCTAGCATCCATATGATAAAGAGCCCGGGCTGACATGACTAGTCGTAAACCCAAAGTGGCACAGACTTACAGGGACAGGCATCCATGACCCAGCTTCGAACGTGTCGGTCATCAGCAAGTGGGTCCGGGCTGTAGCACTGGGCTAGCAGGACTCCGGTAAACCGGGCTGTAGCGGGCTAACAGGACTCCGGTACTCAAAGCGTGACATTTCCCCGAAGGGACAGACACAGGAACGAAGAAGGACACATGACGGCCAGCCTAAGTGTTCCAGAGCAGTAGCAAGCTACCATGGCTCAGCGGTAACACTAGGAGACATTTCCCGGTAAGAGAGGCTACTAAAGATAAACAACTAGATAGTCAGATCCCACACATACCAAGCATTTCAATCATACACACAATATGCTCGATATGTGCAAATACAACGAAGCATCACAACATGACTCTACGACACAAGTACGTTATTCATTAGGCTCCGAGAAGCGAGAGAGTGGGATTTTATCGGAATGAACAAGGGGGTTTTGCTTGCCTGGCACTTCTGAAGATAACATTGAGTCTTCATCAGTGTCAACGATCACGTCATCGGTATCACGTCTATCGAGAGGGGACAAATACCGGCAACACAAAAGGGAACACAATCAATGCAATGCACAATATGATGCATGATCATGACATGGCAAAATGAATGTGTTTGAGCTAATGCAGCTAGCAACAGATTAAATGAAGTTGGTTTGAATACAAGATTCAAATTCAAACTCCATATATGATTATTCAAATGCCATTTACTTCATTTGCCCTAAACAGTAGTGATAAGTTGTTCTAACATGCATGAAAGTGGTACAGATGGATTCCTTGAATTTTTCTGATAATTTTTCATATATAATTTATTAAATTTGGAGTTACGGTTAATTTTCTATGAATTTTGGAAGTTTTAGGCATTTTCTGAAATTTATAAATCATTTAGGATTTATTTAAATTCCAGAACAAATACTGCGTCAGCATGACGTAATAGTGACGTCAGCAGGGTCAACCGAGCGCCCCAGGTCAAACCTGACGTGTGGGGTCCACACGTCAGTGTCTCAGTCAACTAACCAGGTTAGTTAGCCCTAACTAACTTAGTTAGCCGGGCGGGGCCCGCATGTCAGTGGCCTACCTAATTAACTAAGTTAGTTAACACTAACTAACTTAGCACTAACTAAGCAGGCGCCTGGGCCCACACGTCAGGGGGTCAAACCCCGGGTCAAACCCGCCGGAGTTGACCCGCGACTTGTCGCCGGCGACGCCAGCAACGGCGGAGGGCGTCGGAAACGCTCCTTCGGCGACCAAATCGGCGACTGAGGGGCTCTACGCGTAGCGGGGAGTCGCCCGCATCCATCTGTGCAACCGGCAGGGGCTGGGGTGGCTCGAGCTCACCGGAACGGGGCCCGCGGCGGCGACCGGAGTTCGGGCCAGCACGGGCACGGGGCTACGCTTGGCGAGCGAGCGAGCTGAGAGGCTGGGCGGGCTCCTGGGAGATCCACGAGCTCGAGGTCGTGCTCGGACGCGAGTTCGGTGACCTGCAACGACGGCGGCGACATCGCCGGCGGAGCCGAGCTCGCGGCTCCGGTGGAATCGAGGCTACAGGGCGCAATCGAAGGGGAAAAGAGGGAGGGGAGGCGTGGGAGCTCACAGCGGTGCCGTAGGGGTGGTTAGCCGGCTCGGGGACGCGACGATGGTGGTGAATTGACGATGAAGATCCTCGGCGGCCGGCGATGGAAACGGCGATGCCGGCGACATTGTGGCGCGTCCGTAGTTCCATGGCTTGGTGGGGAGGTCGAAGATGTCGTGACGGAGCTCTCAAGCACGCTGGATGGGCGAGGGAGGGCTGGTGGCCATGGTTACGGCGACGAAGACGGCGAGCTCCGCTCGGTGGTGTGCGCGGGAGGGAAGCAGAGGAGGGAACGGGGTCCAGGGGAAGAGAGGGAGGGCTGGACGGCTCCGGGCGGCTGCGTGGCGTCTCCACGCATGGATAGGCTCGAAGGGGGAGGCCTCCAGCGCGAAGCAGGAGGTGGCCGGCGTCGACGCGCGCCACGCCTCGCCTCTGCTCGTCCTCCTGGCAGAGGAGGAAGAGGACAAAGGAGGAGGAGGTGGGCTGGGCCGGCTGGGGGAACTGGGCCGGCTCTGGTGGCTGCGCGGGTAAGGCCAGGTAAGTGGCCCAGGTGGCCTCTCTCCCCTTATTTTTGTTCTGTTTTATTTTTTTTCTATTTCTGCAATTTGTTTTTGATTTGTTTTAAATATCAAATCATTTAATAAAATCCTGGAAATAAATATGGGTGCTTTCTGAATTATTCCAGTGACCCTTATCAATTTCCAACATTTATTTGAGCATTTAAAATATTTATAGTATTTAAATGCCCAAAGTCAAATACAATATGATTTAATTCAAAAATCCAAAAATGACCTAAGGATATATTCATCATTTTTGGCAGAGGTTTCCACCTTAACCAGAAATCATGAACTTTTCTTAGGGGCCTTTTGGGTTTATTGAAAAGATTTTAACTTACCCTAGTTGAGTTGATTTAATGCTAGGGTTTGAACATCCCCATTTCAATTTTAGGCAAAATTTAAACATGATGCAACACATGACTAGCTAGCTCAAAGCATTACCAGAAGCTAGGGATGTGACAACTCACCCCCACTAAACAAGAATCTCGTCTCGAGATTCAAGCGTAGGGTAAGGTGAAAGGTAAGCGCAACTAGTATAATCTTCACGATCCAGGGTGCACTTCAGTTGAACGTTGATTTGAACACCATCTTTGTCTTGTCGTCTTGCTCTGAGCACTCCTGTCAACATGACATGGAGGGAAGAAGGAGACTCTAGAAGGGTCGATCTTCTCGAAGATCGAGCAACTCACGGAATGAGACATAACAATATCTCTCGAGCTGAGAGACGAAGCACAGATCTGAAGAAATGGAGTAAGACAGACGACGAGGGTTCGCTAGGTGGACCACAATTCCACACCTAAGAAGGTGGTAAACGATTGTCCACGTAGCGAGGAGTTGAGTTGCCATGATACCACGACGAAACATCCTGAAGGAGGGTGATTCGTAGATTATCCCCTTAAGTGGCAAAAAGAATTACTTTTGATTCAGAGATCACTGAAATTCTTTAAACCAGCCTAAGGCAATCACAAGCGATCGTTTGGAGGGGGGCGGTAGAATGGCATACTCAAACTTGGGTGATGTGGATTACCTTGTTGAAGACAACGTAATGGATGATTTTTGCTTATCACCGGAAATGGAAGGGACCCATGGTAGAATGGCCCATTGGCGGTGCAAGCTGGGAACAAAATGCAAATGCTGAGAATGATTCTAGTAACTGGGGAGAGGCTCAACAATAGAGAGTTATTCCACTATTGGAATGGTTATAGCATAACCGAGGAAGTTGAGAGCAAACCTAGTTAGTGTCGACGGTAACACCTAACGCTTGTGCGTGCTCTCAAGAACTTGAGCATTTCCATATTCATCAAGATTTTACCAATATCCGTGTCAAGGATCCTGGCAACACAACATACCACCATGATGAACAACGATGGACGATGCAGATGCATAGGAAGATAACATCAACTCAGGTTTCACCCTAGCGAGGCCAAGGAAACAAAATCTGGATGATCGACCGAGAGACATTTAGCACTCCGCTTCTAATGTTCTCCTTGACGTGCTAGTGTAACCTATTCATAGATATGGTTTGATAACTAGAACATCAAGTAAAGGTCGGACTTCGGGAGCAATAGAATCCATAAGGAACAGTTACAGAGGTAAATCCTACGAAATCCTTATGGGGAGGTGGCCAACTTCCTCAAACAAGATACTACAATAATAAGTCTTCCGGCTGGTGTGTTGGCCACGACATCCACTTTACCGGTTATCGAGGAACCAATATTATAGGTCTTGGGAAATATTCCAACCATCATATCTGCCTGAGACTCAGATCTGGTTGGTGTCAGGATATTCCAGACTCATCGAGTCTAGGAAGAAAAATGAAAGTTTGCAACACAAATCGACGAGATGACGTTGCGGGATTCTCGGGGAGTGAGCTACGATAGTAAGCTCCAAAACATGAGCTGGTTCTGCTACAACATGTGAACACGCTGTCGCAGACAAACATGACCACGTGGTAGTCTTATAATAAAACACTACCGAGTTCAGGAGGGGAAACCATCATTAAGGACATCGAAGTCTCCACGCGTGGAAATCCAAAGAGTTCACCTTGGACAGACTCCTTTATCTTTGAACAACTCAATCAGTGGCTTGGTGTGCTAGGATATACATATAGAATGGAGGTTGCAAATCTCCAGACCACAGAATACTTCGCACGTATGCATGACTGACTTGGGATGATTCCAAAGGAAACAACATTGACTTTCTCGAATCCACGGCGGCAACTTGCATCAAATGCACATGGACTGGAGGAAGTCACTTCTTACATCCGAACATTTGCTCCATGAACTAGCATGAAGAAATGCTTTCAAAAGATTCCAACACTAACTTAATGTTCAACAAAATCATGGAGGGAATAACGATGTTGTCAATGGGCTCAACAACAATTCATCCGGGTTTCCTTTTAAAAGGAATTCCATAGTTAAGTGAACAAGTGATAGCATTGGTCAGACCAAAGATGTAGGGGTGTATGCTCGAGGGGTCAACCACGAGTAAGACAACATTACGAGCATCGTTGGTACTGATTTGATTTGACGATAGCCCACACTCAAATCAAAGGATTGATAAGACAATAGGTCCAACAACTGATCACAGGGACCAATCGATGAAGATATCATCTTTCTTCAACACACACTACACAAGAATATCCCTTTGGAACGAACTAAGTCAGACAAGCTTTTATCTTCCAACTCTCCAAGTTGTTGTCTAGCTTAACCAACTAGCTCAGGGATATCTAACACCGATTCTTGGAGAGAAGGTGGTTCACAAGAAACCAACTTGATCACGAACTCAACATAGCGGTCAGGTGACAACCCGGTAACACCTCCAAGAAGATATTTGGAAAGTCACGAACCACCGTTATGTTACTAAGCTCGAGAACAATCTTGCTTTTGAGGGCAAGACGATATGATCAGATGAGTGAGGACTTGACAAGATCCTAACTCATCAATCGAAGGGTGCACCGAAATAAGGACTAGGTAGCACGATCAGTCTTAGAAGGATGATTCAAAAACCAACATACTAAGAATGAAATTATTATCCTTTAACTACCAAGCAACGAGGTTGCTGGGAGTATTGATTTCACACATCACAATTCATTTGTCGGTATTCCGGTTGCATCTACACGAAGACCGAGGAATGACTAATGACGACAAGAAGTATCACTGTACCAGGAGTTCATAGGATGGGGTGCAATTCCTATAACAATCCCGATTTAAAGATGGTAATACTCCAAGATAGAGCAGAACAAAAGCTGGATTAGCAATTTGTTCTGTGGAGCACAACTTTTTTGACCCAATCTTAGATATGGAAGAGGTACTGGAGTTTGTTTCTCCTAGTCATTCCGCGATAGAATGGCTTGACGGATCACAAGAGTAATAGGCATCGATAAACGAACGCACACATAATCTTGACTATCAATTGATAGATGAGGGTCTGAAGACAACTAAAGGGACAACTCAAAGAACATATAATTTTCTGAGTTGTGGATGCATGGTTTAGCATGTCGAACGAATTCCACATATTTCTTCCGGATATCCCATGTAGAGAGGTAGGACTGGCAGAGTCACAATATAGCATGGAGAACTCATAGAGGGCCTGTTGTGATCTTTTGATCCAACAAACTTCTGCCATAATGGTTCATGGTATTTGGAAGAACGATATACCACGGACCTCGAGGACTATCGCAAAGTTACTAATATCCTGAAGGCACTAGCAAACACTATCAACATGACGTAAGTAGAGTGAATCTCGGGTTCAAAACCCAAGGAGTAGAATACCTACTACTGAGTGGCATCACGGGATGCTTTCGAGAATAAAAGCCAGAATCATCACACTGGGACACAAAACAAGGCTAGACTACTAGATGATCCCCTGAGACACCTAGGGTCATAGTAATAACTCTAACATAAAGGTTGAGGCAGTAGAGTACCTCAACTCAACAATTTGTGTGATTAATCTGACCAAAGGCACATCGGAAACAGGAGGAAGGGATTTGCAATGCATCAGACTGTTTGGAAACCTGGGATGACTCGGACAGCATAACGGCTGTAAATGCTCAGAAAAGATTTGAGACATTCACAAAAATGGTGGCATAACCACTCAGAAGCACAATATCAAGGTTTCGAGATCAACAATTAACATACGGAAGTAGTAGGAACTGAAATGAGGCTTAAATCCAACAATCTTATAAGTCTACGGACTAGTAATACGTGATCCTGATAGAAAGAAGAGAAAGCCTAGTTTCTTAACCCCGTAGGAAAGATAAGATGACTCAGATCAGAAGGCATGAGGTATAAGGAGTAAAAAGAGCCTTACGTTCCTTCCCACAATCAATTCCCTTATATAACTAAAGAATTTCTAGACTCAACTTCGACTAGTTTGGCTTGGTAATCCTACAGGCAGTCAAGCTCTGATACCAACGCTGTCAGGACCCCGACTCGATGTCACATCGATCTAGCCGGTAACACCTCATATCACTTTGCGGCCTCACGCACGGTATCCCCACGGGTGTCGCCTTACCTTTGCCCGGGACCGTTTGCGCCTTTTGGCTCACGTATATGATAGTGTCGCTAGCATCCATATGATAAGGAGCCCGGGCTGACATGACTAGTCGTAAACCCAAAGTGGCACAGACTTACAGGGACAGGCATCCATGACCCAGCTTCGAACGTGTCGGTCATCAGCAAGTGGGTCCGGGCTGTAGCACTGGGCTAGCAGGACTCCGGTAAACCGGGCTGTAGCGGGCTAACAGGACTCCGGTACTCAAAGCGTGACATTTCCCCGAAGGGACAGACACAGGAACGAAGAAGGACACATGCCGGCCAGCCTAAGTGTTCCAGAGCAGTAGCAAGCTACCATGGCTCAGCGGTAACACTAGGAGACATTTCCCGGTAAGAGAGGCTACTAAAGATAAACAACTAGATAGTCAGATCCCACACATAGCACTACACATTACACGTACGCATAACATGCAAGTATGTGCTGTACAACATGGCATCACAGCATAACTCAACAATTATATGGATAAAGGCTCAGAAGAGCCATCATAGCATTTATTGCAAACAGGGGTCACAAGTGTCAGGACCCCGACTCGATGCCACATAGATCTAGCATGTAACACTTCATATCACTTTGCGGCCTCACGCACGGTATTCCCACGGGTGTCGCCTTACCTTTACCCGGGACCGTTTGCGCCTTTTGGCACACGTATATGACAGTGTCGCTAGCATCCATATGATAAGGAGCCCGGGCTGACATGGCTAGTCGTAAACCCAAAGTGGCACAAACTTACAGGGACAGGCATCCATGACCCAGCATCGAACGTGTCGGTCATCAGCGAGTGAATCCAGGCTGTAGCACTGGGCTAGCAGGACTCCGGTGAACCGGGCTGTAGCGGGCTAACAGGACTCTGGTATTCATCGCGTGACATTTCCCCGAAGGGACAGACACAGGAACGAAGAAGGACACATGCCGGCCAGCCTAAGTGTTCCGGAGCAGTAGCAAGCTACCATGGCTCGGTGGAAACACTAGGAGACATTTCCCGATAAGAGAGGCTACTAAAGATAAACAACTAGATAGTCAGATCCCACACATACCAAGCATTTCAATAACATACACACAATATGCTCGATATGTGCAAACACAACATGGCATCACAACATGACTCTACGACTCAAGTAATTTATCAATAGGCTCCGAGGAGCGAGATATTACAAACATGGGTCTCATGACCCAACAATCAGAGCATACAAATCAAAGCACAAGCGGAAGCTATCATGTCTGGGTACAGACATCTATAACTGAAAAGGGCTGAGAAGCCTGACTATCTACCAGATCCTGCCGGGGCACAAGATCGTAGCTGAGGTAACAAGCTAAACGTCGAAGTCCACGCGAAACTATTAGTGAGACCGAAGTCTCTCTGCAAAAACATAAAATAGGCAAACGTGAGTACAAATGTACCCAGCAAGACTTACATCAGAACTAACTACATATGCATCATTTTCAACAAGGGGATGGTGGGGTTTAACTGCAGCAAGCCAGCTTTGACTCGGTGGCTATCCTAAACTACGACTGCAAGCGACTCTTTTGAGGTGGCGCACACGAGTCCACATATTCACCATATCAATACACCACTATGGATCCGCTCCCGTCTCCCTACGAGAACGCCATCCATAGCACTCACGCTTATCTTGCGTATTTTAGAGTATCCACTTTCACTTGTCTATGAACTGATATAAGCAACCCAGAAGTCCTTTTCCGCGGACACGGCTATTCGAATAGATGATGTTAACCCTGCAGGGGTGTACTTCTTCATACATGTTTCCACCACTTAGCGTCTACACACGACATGTGCTCGGCAGACTTCAAGCGAAAGCCGACGTGGGTGTAGACCACGACCTACCTAAACACTCAAGTCTCTAGTCCAGGTTTATCGCCTATTCGGGTTCCATCCATGAGGAGATCCGGTCGGAGTTTCGCTCACAGCCCCAAACGATGTGAACAGGGTTCCCGAGATACCAAACGGGCATCCGGTACACCGTGCCACGTGCCTACCGCATCACAGCCCACCCCTACGGTCAGCGCTGTCCACGGCCTCCAGCATACTACAAACACCAGAAACTACTTGCAACTCCTGGACAGAGGACAAGGGTGAATAAGAAGTCGAGCGGGGTCATATTTCAGGGCCCAATGTATGGTAGTAGCTGAATCATGGATCACAAACACAGGACTCAGTTCCTGAGGACGGCTACAATGAGACAACCCACCATGTACTCCTACATGGCCTCTCACCGCTACCTTTACCAAATCGTGTTCACACACTTAGCTCACACACAGTAGGACATGTTCACACGCCTCTGATTCATCCCCGATGAATCAGACCTGACTCAACTCTAAGCAGTAGCAGGCATGACAAACAAACATGAATGAGTAGGCACAACAGGGCTCAAACAACTCCTACTCATGCTAGTGGGTTTCATCTATTTACTGTGGCAATGACAGGTCATGCAAAGGATAAAGGGGTTCAGCTACCGCAGCAAGTAACAGATAAATCGGTGTTGTCCTAATGCATTAAAAGAGAGCAGGGGCGAGAGAGTAGGATTGTATCGGAATGAACAAGGGGGTTTTGCTTGCCTGGCACTTCTGAAGATAACATTGAGTCTTCATCAGTGTCAACGATCACAACATCGGACATCGTCTACCGGGATGGAACAGATACCGGCAACAAGAAGAATTACAATCAATGCAATGCACAATATGATGCATGATCATGACATGGCAAAATGAATGTGTTTTGGGCTAATGCAACTAGCAATGGATTAAATGAAGTTGGTTTGAATACAAGATTCAAATTCAAACTCCATATGTGATTATTCAAATGCCATTCACTTCATTTGCCCTAAACAGTAGTGATAAGTTGTTCTAACATGCATGAAAATGGTACAGATGGATTCCTTGAATTTTTCTGATAATTTTTCATATATAATTTATTTAATTTGGAGTTACGGTTAATTTTCTATGATTTATTGAAGTTTTAGCTATTTTCTGGAATTTCAGAATTAAATTAAATCCGGAAAATGAGTTATGACATCAGCACTGCGTCATGCTTGCGTCAGCAAGTCAACAGGGCTGCCCCGGGTCAAATCTGACCAGTGGGGTCCACTGGTCAGTGACACAGGAGCTAATCCCGGTCAAACCCAGCGCTGACTGGGGTTTGACCAGGGGTGGGGCCCGCTGTCAGTGGCCTAGTAGTTAGGCCCTAATGACCGGCCACATCAGCTCCTGCCGGAGTTTCGCCGGCGGCGACCATTCCGCACGGCGGGGGAACGCCGGACTTGCGCTAGGGGCATCGGATCGACGCGCCAGGGGCACCAGGAGGTAGCCCGCGCCCGTGCGCATCTAGGGGAACCAACGGGAGGTGCGGGGGTGGCCGGAGCTCGCCGGAGTGGGGGCCGCAGCGGCTGCCGGAGCTCGGGTTTGGGCGGAGCGAGGTTACAGGGTGCTAGGGGGCTGGCTGAGGGGCTATTCGGACTCCTGGGGCAGCTAGGAGCACGCTAGGCTCGTCGGACTGGCCGCAGCAGCACGTCAGTGCCATGCCCGGCGTCCATGGCGGACGGCGGCGCTCGGGAATGTGGCCGGGGTGCTACGGCACGGGAACGAACAAAATGGAGGAGGGGAAACGGAGTGGAGCTCACAGGGATCGTGCAGGGAGGGTCAGCAAGCTCGGGGGCGCGCCGGAGTGGCCGAATTCGACGGAGAACGGCGCCGGGGCCGAAGCTTGGGGATGATGACGATGGCGGCTGCTCGGGGCCCTTCCGGTCACGTGGCTCGGTGAGGGGGTTGGCGACGAGGTGCAGGAGTTCGGGAGCACGTCGGAGAGGGAAGGGGGTGGCCGTGGTCATGGCTACGGCGAGCGGCGCTCCCAGGTGCGTTCGGTGACGAGAGGGAGGAAGAACAGAGGAGGAGGAGGGGTCCAGAGAGAGAGAGACGATCGAGGGGGGTCGGGGCCGTCTTCGTGGCGTCGCGAGGGGGTCGGGGGGGCTGCCACGGCGAAGCAGGAGGTGGAGGCCTCCGCGTGCGCGCGTGCGTGCGGTGTCCGTCCTCCTGGCAGAGGAGGAAGAAGACAAGGGGGGAGGAGGAGGTGGGCTGGGCCGGCTCTAGTGGACTGGGCTGCTGGTGGGCTACCAGGTAAGGCCAGGTAAGTTCTACTCCTTTTATTTTTTTCTGTTCTGTTTTCTATTTGTTCTGTTTTGTTTTAGTTTAGTAAAATACTAAACCATTTTAATAAATTCTGTAGTTTATTATGTGGCTTACTAAAATATATACAAAGCCACTCACAAACTTCCAGAATTATTTGGAGTCATATTTAATATATATTAAATATAAATCCAGAGCAAATAGTTATTGGATTAATTCAAATGGCCAAAATAAATATCTCTGTGACTCCAAAAATATTGGTTTAAATTTTACCTCTCACCAATATTTCCATGGAATAACAGGAACATTTTCTTGGACTCATTTGATGAAATTTAAATGTTGGTTATTTTTTAGAGGTCTTCTGAGGCTTTGAAAATTCCTCAATTCAAATTTCATTTGAATTTAAACATGATGCAGCAAGAGGTCTAGCCTAGTGCATTACCAGAAGCTAGGGATGTGACAGCTCTTCCACCCAAATATGTACCGAGGCCATCTTATGTGGCACCTCATCAAGTTCAGCAGTATGCTCCACCCAGGCCTATTGGTGGACCGCCTTCCAATGCAGGTCCACATCCTACCTCCAAGATTTGTTACAAGTGCGGAGAGCCAGGCCACATTGCTCGTATTTGCACTCAGACCAGAGTTGCTCCACCCCAGCCCGAGAAGTCTATTGGCCATGGTAAGCCATCACGCAAGATGATCAGTACCAAGTCAGCTCCCACTGAACATGGACGTGTGCATCACGTCTCAGCTAAAGCCGCTCATGATGATCCAGATGTCGTTCTTGGTACACTCCTTGTCAACTGTCATCCGGCATCGGTTTTGTTCGATACTGGAGCGTCTCATTCCTTCATTTCTGAAAGCTATGCCCGCCTGCACGACATGTCATTTTGTGATATGCCCTCCCCACTACTTATTCAAACTCCTGGATCCAAATGGCAAACTTCTAGGATAAGTTATGGCAATGAAATCCTTATGGACAGACTTGTATTCCTTGCTTCCTTGATATCTCTCAAGTCTTCGGATATTAACATCATCTTGGGTATGGACTGGATGACAGCTCATCATGCCAAGATTGATTGTTTCACCAGGTCTGTTTAGCTCACACACCCATCTGGCAAGATAGTCACCGTCTCCACTAGAGTTGCAAAGCGTCAGCTCTACTCTCTTAATGCCAGCCCTCTTCCAGACCTTGAAGATATCCCGGTAGTCCGTGACTTTCCGGATGTCTTTCCAGAGGAACTGCCAGGTGTTCCACCTGACAGAGATGTAGAGTTCGTCATAGATCTTATCCCAGGAACAGCTCCAATCTCCCGGAGACCCTACAAGATGGCACCCTTAGAACTAGCCGAGCTTAAGAAACAACTTGATGAGTCCTTGCAAAAGGGTTTCATCCGTCCTAGCTCTTCTCCTTGGGCTTGCCCCGTCCTCTTCGTCAAGAAGAAGGATGGTACGGATCGGATGGTTGTAGATTATCGCCCCGTTAATTTGGTTACGATAAAGAACAAGTATCCGCTCCCCAGGATCAACGATCTGTATGATCAGCTCGCTGGATCCTCAGTCTTCTCCAAGATGGATTTGAGGTTAGGATACCACCAAATCAAAATCAGAAACGGGGACATTCCCAAGACAGCTTTTGTCACTCGTTATGGCTAGTACGAGTACACCGTCATGTCCTTTGGCCTAACAAACGCCCCAGCCACATTCTCCCGTTTGATGAACTCGATCTTCATGGAGTACTTAGATAAGTTCGTCGTGGTTTACCTCGATGATATTCTTATTTACTTGAAGAACGAGGAAGAGCATGCCGAACATCTTAGACTTGTGTTAGAAAAACTCAGAGAGCACCGCCTTTATGCCAAGTTCTCCAAGTGTGAATTTTGGTTGCCAGAAGTGACCTACCTAGGCCACGTAATCTCTGGTAAGGGCATTGCTGTCAATCCCGAGAGAGTCAAGGCCGTTCTCGATTGGACTCCACCTGAAACAGTCAAACAAGTTAGGAGTTTCCTTGGGCTAGCCAGTTATTGTCGCCGCTTTGTTAAAAACTTCTCCAAAGTAGCCAAACCCCTCACGGAACTTCTCAAGAAAGATAAAAAGTTTGAGTGGTCCCCACAGTGTGAACACAGTTTTCAGGAACTGAAAAGGCGCCTGACTTCTGCTCCCATACATGTGCCACCGGATTTCGCTAAAGACTTTATTATCTACTGCGATGCCTCACGACAGGGACTAGGTTGCATTCTTATGCAGGATCGTCATGTGATTGCCTATGCATCTCGACAGTTGCATCCACATGAGGAAAATTATCCTACACATGATCTAGAGCTTGCAGCCGTAGTCTATGCACTCAAGACCTGGCGACATTACCTTCTTGGTAAACGTTGCGAGATCTACACCGATCACCAGAGTCTCAAGTATATCTTCACCCAACCGGATCTGAACCTTAGGCAAAGACGATGGTTGGAGTTGATCACAGATTATGATTTAGGGATTACCTACACCCCAGGCAAAGCCAATGTCATGGCTGATGCTCTAAGCCGTAAATCCTATTGCAGCAATCTCATGTTGCAGCAAGGCCAACCATTTCTCCATGAGGAATTCTGTAAGCTTAATCTTCACATTGCTCCTCACGGATTCCTTTCTACCCTGGTGGCGAAACCTGATCTTAAGGATCGGATTATCGCTGCTCAAAAGCAAGACACAGGAATTTCTCGGATCAAGAGAAACATTAAGAAGGAAGTTGGTGGATGTTTCTCTATGGATGATCGTGGTGTTGTTTTCTTTGAAATCGCTTGGTGGTTCCCAAGAATCAACATCTGCGACAATTGATTCTTAAGGAGGCGCATGAATCCCCTCTCACGATTCATCCCGGTAGTACTAAGATGTATCAGGACCTACGCCAGAGGTTCTGGTGGACTAGGATGAAGAGAGAAATCGCTGAGTTCATTGCTAAATGTGACGTATGTCGTCGCGTTAAGGCAGAGCATCAAGACCTGCTGGCACCCTTCAACCTTTAGCTATTCCTGAGTGGAAATGGGATAAAGTTGGTATGGACTTCATTACCGGCTTTCCCAGGACCAAGAAAGGGAATAACGCTATCTTCGTAGTCGTTGATCGTCTTTCCAAAGTGGCTCACTTCCTTCCTGTTCGGGAAAGTATCACTGCTGGTCAGCTTGCTGACTTATATATTTCTCGAATAGTGTCACTTCATGGTGTTCCACTAGAGATCAATTCAGACCGTGGCAGTCTTTTCACTTCTCATTTCTGGGAGAGTTTCCAAACTGCCATGGGAACCCATCTTTCCTTCAGTACCGCTTTCCACCCTCAGTCGAGTGGTCAGGTGGAACGGGTCAATCAAATTCTCGAAGACATGCTCAGAGCTTGCGTTATCTCATTCGGTATGGATTGGGAGAAATGTCTTCCTTTTGCCGAGTTTGCCTATAACAATAGCTATCAATCCAGCCTCAAGAAAGCTCCTTTTGAGGTTCTCTATGGACGAAGATGTCGAACACCTTTGAACTGGTCAGAAACCGGTGAAAGACAAATCTTCGGACCAGATATGATCCAGGAGGCAGAAGAGCAAGTTCGCATCATTCGTGAGAATTTGAAAGCAGCCCAATCTCGTCAAAAGAGTCAGTATGATCGTCATCATAAGGATATGACTTATGAGATTGGCGACCAAGCTTATCTTCGGGTTACTCCTTTGAAGGGTACCCATCGTTTCGGTATCAAGGGCAAGTTGGCTCCTCGTTACATTGGTCCTTTTCGCATTCTCGCTAAACGAGGAGAGGTTGCCTACCAGTTGGAACTACCCCCACATCTTTCTCGAGTTCATGATGTCTTCCACGTCTCTCAACTCAGGCGTTGCTTCTCGGATCCCATCCGTGGAGTGGACCACGAAACGCTTGATCTCCAAGATAACCTCACATACCGAGAGTACCCGGTTCGCATTCTTGATCAAGCAGAGCGTGTCACTCGACGTCAGAACATCAAGTTTCTCAAAGTTCAGTGGTCTCATCATTCCGAGAGAGAAGCTACTTGGGAGCGAGAAGATCGTCTTCGACTGGAGTACCCCGCTTTCTTTCCGTCGACCCCTGAATCTCGGGACGAGATTCTTTCAAGTGGGGGCGAGTTGTCACATCCCTAGTCTGGTATGACCTAGACTAGCTAGCCATTTATGCATCATATTTAAATTTCATTTAAATTTGAAATGAGGATTGGTGGAACCCTCAGAATCATTTTTGAAAATGACCCAACTAAAAATTTCTCCAAAAGAGTCCAAGAAAATGCTCATGTTGCTCTCTGGAAATATTGGGCAGAGATAAAAATCAAAACAATATTTTAGGAGCTCATGGATAATTATTTTGGGCATTTGGAATTAAGGCATAAATATTTGCATTGGAAATATATTAGTTATATATATTAATATATGTCCAAAAATTATGCCATTTATAAAGGAGCTCCGGAATAATATATCTAGCTCCTGCAAAAATTGGCATAAGATAATAAATTGATTTAGTATTTTATTAAATCAAAACAATGTCAGAAAAATTAGAAAACAAAAATAAAAAAAAGAGGAGGAGCTTACCTGGGGCTCTCCCCTGCGCAGCCCAGCAGCAGCAGGCCGGCCCAGCCAGGAGGCGGCCCAGCCCGCCAGCTCCTCTGTCGTCTTCTCCCCCTCGCCCAAGCAGGTGCGTGCCCGCGCCACAGCCGGCCGCGGCCACGCGCTCGGCCACGCCACCTCCCTCCCTGCCTGCCTGCCTCTCCCCTCCTCGTGTGGATGCCTGGAACGACGCCACGCAGCCGCCCCGGTCCTTTTCCCCTCCCTCTCGCTCTCCCTCCTCCCTGGTTCTCTCTTCCCCGAGCGCACCCGAGCGCTGCCGCCGCCATCGCTCGCCGTTGCCGTGGCCACCGGCCTCCCCTCGCCTCCCCGACACACTTCCGAGCTCCGCCACAACCCCCTCCACCTCCTCGTCGAGCCACGAACCTCTGGACGGCCTCCATCATTGCCACCCTCGTCGTCTTCATCGCCGGCCACCGTAGATCTCCACCGCCCGCACGTCGCCGTCCGACCTCCCCCGAGCTCTCCGACGACGTCCTCGAGCCCGCCGTGAGCCCCCGCTTCGGTTCCCCCTTCTCCCTTGCCTCCCCGCGCTCTGTAGCTAGCCCCGCCATCGAAGCCGAGCTCCGGCCGCCGCCGCGAGCGTTGCTCCGGCGAGCTCCGGCCTTCCCAGCTCCTCCCCCTGTCACCGTTGGATGCGCACGAGCCCCAGCTCCTCGTAGATGGGCTCGGCCATCGATTTGGTCGCCGGAGCCGCCGTTCCGATCAGCGCCGCCGCGTCTGTGTGCTCGCCGGTGTTGAACTCCGGTGGGATGACGTGGCCCTCGATTAGCAGCTAACAGCCCGCTTAATTAACCCCCTGAGGCTGACATGTGGGCCCCGGTGCCCCCTAATCTTTAATTAAGTTAATCTAACCCTCTGTTTACCCTGTGACACTGTCGGGTGGACCCCACGTGTCAGATTTGACCTGGACAGCCGCGTTGACCCGCTGATGTAGTGATGACGTCATGTTGATGCAATTATATATTTTCTGGAATTAAAATAATTCAAAAATTCCAGAAAATGATTTAAACTTCAAAAATTCATAACAATTCAACCGTAGCTCAGATTAAAATAATTTATATATGAAAAATTATCAGAAAAATGCAATCTTTCCATCTGTACTAGTTTCATGCATGACAAACCAACTTATACATGATGAATATTAGAAAACACATTTTGGCATATATAAGGGACTTAATTTAGAAATGCATTTGAACCTTTGGTTCAAATGGACTTCAAACCAAATGTTTACTAGTTGCATTAGCTCAAACAGCATCACATCTACATGCCATGTTCATGCATCATATTGTTGCATATGATTGTGTATTGATTGCCGGCACCGTTCCTTCTCGATAGGTCCTGCTCCGGAGACGTTCCAGAGTACCTGTCCGTGAAGCAGTGCCTCCCTTGTTGATTTACCAGGCAAGCAAACCCCCCTTGTTCATTCCGATACAATCCTACTCTCTCGCTCCTGCTCTTAGTTATTGCATTAGGACAACAGCGATTCATCTGCTACTTTGTGATGCGGTAGTTGAACCCATTCCTCTGCATGACCTGTCATTGCCACAGTAAATAGTTGAAACCCACTAGCATGCGTAGGAGTTGATTGAAGCCACTGATGTGTTCCTACCATGCTATGCCTGCTATTGCTTAGAGTTGTGTCAGGTCTGATTCATGGGGAATGAATTGGAGTGTTATGATATGTTCTGGTGCTGAGAGTTAAGTGTGTGAACACGATTTGGTAAAGGTAGCGGTGAGAGGCCATGTAGGAGTACATGGTGGGTTGTCTCACTGGAACCGTCCTTAAGCACTGAGTTCTGTGTATGTTGTCCAATGACTCGATACTACCACACATTGGGCTCCGGGCGCTCCAAGCCCTCTCGACTTATTAACCAACTTGATCTCTGTCCAAGAGTCGCAACTAGTTTCTGGTGTTTGTAGGTAGTGTTAGTAGTCTACCAAGTGGCACCCGGCCAGGTGGGCTTGGGATAGACTAGGCACAAGTGGCACGGTGTACCAAGCGTAGATCCATCCGGTGAGGTGGGCTTGGGAACCCTGCACACATCGTTTGGGGCCGTCAGTGAAACCCCGGCCGGATCTCCTTGCGGATGGAACCCGAATAGGTGATAAACCTGGATTAGAGTCATGTGTGGTTAGTCAGGTCGTGGCCGACACCCTCGCCAGGCTTCCGCTTGAAGGTTGCCGAGATACATGACTTGTACATGGCGGTAAGTGGCGAGAGCGTGTGTGAAGAAGTACACCCCTGCAGGGTTAACATGATCTATTCGAATAGCCGGGTCCGCGGTTATGGACTTCTTGGATGCTTACATGGTACATAGACAACTTGAAGTGGATACTATAAAATGCTCAAGATAAGTGTGAGTGCTATGGATGGCCTTCTCGTAGGGAGACGGGGATGAATCCATAGTAGTGTATTGTGTGGTGATTAGTGGACTCGTGTACGTTGTTTCACCTCCAGAGTTTCTGGTAGTCGTAGAATAGGATAGCCACAGAGTCAAAGCTGGCTTGCTGCAACTAAACCCCACATTACCCTCTTGATACAAATGCATGTACGATAGGATCTGATGTAAGTCTTGCTGAGTACCTTTGTACTCATGTTGCTTTATTTATGTTTTTGCAGCTGAGACTTCGGTCTTACTAGTGTTCTCGTGGACTTCGACTAGTAGCTAGTACCTCAGCTACGATCTTGATCGGATGGTGTAGATAGTCAGGCTCTTCAGCCTTTTTCATTTGTAGATGTCTGTACTCAGACATGTAATGCTTCCGCTTGTTGCTTGATTGCTCTGACTGTTGGGTCATGTGACCCCTGCTTGTAATAATGTTGTGATGGCTCTTCTGAGCCTTTATCTATATGATTGATGAGTTATGCTGTGATGCCATGTTGTACAGCACATACTTGCATGTTATGCGTACGTGTAATGTGTATTGTTATGTGTGGGATCTGACTACCTAGTTGTTTATTCTTAGTAGCCTCTCTTACCGGGAAATGTCTCCTAGTGCTTCCACTGAGCCCTGGTAGCTTGCTACTGCTCCGGAACACTTAGGCAGGCCGGCATGTGTCCTTCTTCGATCATGTGTCTGTCCCTTCGGGGAAATGTCACGCGATGAATACCGGAGTCCTGCTAGCCCGCTATAGCCCGGTTCACCGGAGTCCTGTTAGCCCAGTGCTACAGCCTGGATTCACTCGTTGATGACCGACACGTTCGATGCTGGGTCATGGATGCCTGTCCCTGTAAGTTAGTGCCACTTTGGGTTTACAACTAGCCATGTCAGCCCGGGCTCTTTATCATATGGATGCTAGCGACACCATCATATACGTGTGCCAAAATGCACAAATGGTCCCGAGCAAAGGTAAGGCGACACCCGTGGGAATACCGTGCGTGAGGCTGCAAAGTGATATGAGGCGTTACATGCTAGATAGATGTGGCATTGAGTCGGGGTCCTGACAATACGTTGGAGACATATCAGCATCCCCAAGCTTAATTCCTACTCGTCCTCGAGTAGGTAAATGATAAAAGTAATAATTTATGAAGTGTGGATGCTAGCAAAGTGCATAACTTTGATCAATGATAATTTCAATCACTTTTTCTAGCATTATAACAACAATTCTTTCTTATAAAACTTCTCACGTTATAGTAGCAACCAATTCACATGTTAAGGTCAAACATTGAATTCTCTTGAAACCCAACAACCTATGTTCTCAGTCACCAAGCAATTGCAATTCAACTTATTCAACAGAGTTTAAGTAAGAGCTCCACATACTCAACCATCATATAGTCTTCTCTAATTGCTAACACTCACCGCATACACATGAGCAAAATGTTTCAACCGGACACATAGAAAGATGGGGGCTTATAATTTCGCCTCCCAATGTATTCACCTTTGGGTGATGTCAACAATAATAACTCATGCTACCCATATTCAACTGGATATATGTGCCTAGATCTTTCCTCGCCACATGATGCTTGCCAAAGGAGAAAAATAAAAAGGAATAGAGAGAAAAACTTTGACTCTTTGCATAAAAGTAAATGCTGAAAAGTAAAAGATAGGCCCTTCGCAGAGGGAAGCAGAGGTTGCCATGCACTTATTTGTTTGTATGCTCAACCCCTTAGTGCAAAGGAATGTCACGTTATATTGCCCCTTATGATAGCAAACTTTATGATGCAGTCTGTCACTTTTATTCTTTGCCATCACAAGTACATACAACACTCAATTTTCTCTTACACTAAATGATCTAACACTTTTAGAAGCAATTTTTATTGCCTTTTTGCACCGATGACAACTTACTTGAAGGATCTTGTTCAATCCTTAGGTAGGTATGGTGGACTCTTGAAAATAAGATTTTGGTTTAAGGGTTTTTGGATGCACAAGTAGTATCTCTACTTGGTGCGGAATTTTTGGCTAGCAAAGATAGGGGGAAAGCACCACATGTTGAAGGATCTATGACAATATAACTACTATGTGAATATGAACAAACATAAATCATTACGTTATTGTAACATCCCAATTTTTCAATTAGGAATGTTATACATTAGATAATCATTACATATCATATTTTATTGCATTTGAGTTTGATTCTAGAAATTTCACGCAACTCAAGGACCCGCAGAGAGAGTTGGGAATTTCGTTATTTTCATATTTGAGTTTTTCTCAAATTTAGAAAAAGGATCATTTGATTTTAATTATTTTATCTTTGAATATTTCAATTATAAAAATAAGAGAGAGGGAATAAAATGACTTTCCCAAAATAAAGAAATATTGAGGATTTAATATTAAAATCAAATAAGATTTTATTTCGGAGTTTTATCGCTAATTTACTTGAATTAGGAAAAATGCGTGTTTTTCAAAATTGCATTCTAGGCCCAAATAAATGTTCATCTTGTCCGACTTATTTTTAGAGGACGGGGAAATTTTATTTCGGGATTTTTGGAGTCCGTTTAGTATTTCTTTTCTTTCTTTTTCTGTACGTCTGAATTATTTTAAAAAAAGTCAACCGACCTAACCGGGGCGTGTCCATCCTGGACTCCGCCCGGCCGGCCCCTTTAAATAGTGCGCCTCCGAGCCGCCCCAGCCCAGCCCACCCCGCCATCAAACCCTAGCCGCTGTCGGTGTTCTAGGAACGGGGGTCCCCGGACTTGCCTGCCTGCGGCCTACGGCGTGGCTCGAGTGGTGGCCCAGTACGGCGCATCTTCATCAACACAAACTCAAGACCCTTGCGAGGGGCCAAGCCTCGCGGGGCGGACGATGTAAGGCTTCCTCAGGAGCGGCCTCGCCAGGCAGACTCGCGAGGAGGCGGAGAGATCAAGGAAAGGGTACCTCGCGAGGTGCTCGTGATGCAAGCCGTGATGATCAAGACCAGGCGGGCGCCGGCCTGCGTAGTGTCCTTGTTTCCTGTTTGGTGCAAAGGGGGCAAGCACAGGCGCGGAGTACCGAGGCATCAGGCAAAGGTTACCATTTCGGTGCAACGAGACCAGGACCAGCAGAGCGGCAGGATGGAGGTCACCGTGGAGCCCAAGGCAGCATCATCGTCAGTGCCTTTGGCAGCCGAAGACCAACTTTAGTCAGGATAGCTTGTACTAGATGTCCCCCTTCAAAATGGCCGTTGTTGGCGCCCTTCCCGCTCAATATTTGGGAAGAGGACCAGGGCCTCTATGTATAGAGCTAGCCACCACAGTAGAGGGCATCTCATAGAGTCCCCATCAGATCGAGAGGCGATCGAACACTCCCAAGTAGTTCATCGCACCAGCCCAAGAACACCTCTCGCGAGGTTGTTCTTCCCCTTGTACTGTTCATCATCAGCCCCTGAGGCAATCCACCACACCACACACTTGAGTAGGGTATTACACCACAACGGTGGCCCGAACCAGTATAAATCTTGTGTCCCCCGTGTTGTTCATCGTTTTAGCTTAGATTCTCGCGAGGCAATCGTACGTGGATTGGTAGGGGGAAGATCTTCGCGCGCACCCCAGAGTTCGAACCTTAAGGGTCTGTCGGAACCCAACATCCGACATTTGGTGCGCCAGGTAGGGGTGCGCTAGAATCTTTCTTCCGATGTTCCGCGTTCGATCATCCGTCGTGTCCATGGCTGACGCTCGCCGGGCTCGTGCCGAGCATCGAGCTGCTCTCGCCGCCCGCGTCGCCCAGATGGCTCCCGTCGG
>NW_025226482.1:0-3761 GCF_018294505.1 Triticum aestivum | reverse complement strand
GAATCCATAGTAGTGTATTGTGTGGTGATTAGTGGACTCGTGTACGTTGTTTCACCTCCAGAGTTTCTGGTAGTCGTAGAATAGGATAGCCACAGAGTCAAAGCTGGCTTGCTGCAACTAAACCCCACATTACCCTCTTGATACAAATGCATGTACGATAGGATCTGATGTAAGTCTTGCTGAGTACCTTTGTACTCATGTTGCTTTATTTATGTTTTTGCAGCTGAGACTTCGGTCTTACTAGTGTTCTCGTGGACTTCGACTAGTAGCTAGTACCTCAGCTACGATCTTGATCGGATGGTGTAGATAGTCAGGCTCTTCAGCCTTTTTCATTTGTAGATGTCTGTACTCAGACATGTAATGCTTCCGCTTGTTGCTTGATTGCTCTGACTGTTGGGTCATGTGACCCCTGCTTGTAATAATGTTGTGATGGCTCTTCTGAGCCTTTATCTATATGATTGATGAGTTATGCTGTGATGCCATGTTGTACAGCACATACTTGCATGTTATGCGTACGTGTAATGTGTATTGTTATGTGTGGGATCTGACTACCTAGTTGTTTATTCTTAGTAGCCTCTCTTACCGGGAAATGTCTCCTAGTGCTTCCACTGAGCCCTGGTAGCTTGCTACTGCTCCGGAACACTTAGGCAGGCCGGCATGTGTCCTTCTTCGATCATGTGTCTGTCCCTTCGGGGAAATGTCACGCGATGAATACCGGAGTCCTGCTAGCCCGCTATAGCCCGGTTCACCGGAGTCCTGTTAGCCCAGTGCTACAGCCTGGATTCACTCGTTGATGACCGACACGTTCGATGCTGGGTCATGGATGCCTGTCCCTGTAAGTTAGTGCCACTTTGGGTTTACAACTAGCCATGTCAGCCCGGGCTCTTTATCATATGGATGCTAGCGACACCATCATATACGTGTGCCAAAATGCACAAATGGTCCCGAGCAAAGGTAAGGCGACACCCGTGGGAATACCGTGCGTGAGGCTGCAAAGTGATATGAGGCGTTACATGCTAGATAGATGTGGCATTGAGTCGGGGTCCTGACAATACGTTGGAGACATATCAGCATCCCCAAGCTTAATTCCTACTCGTCCTCGAGTAGGTAAATGATAAAGGTAATAATTTATGAAGTGTGGATGCTAGCAAAGTGCATAACTTTGATCAATGATAATTTCAATCACTTTTTCTAGCATTATAACAACAATTCTTTCTTATAAAACTTCTCACGTTATAGTAGCAACCAATTCACATGTTAAAGTCAAACATTGAATTCTCTTGAAACCCAACAACCTATGTTCTCAGTCACCAAGCAATTGCAATTCAACTTATTCAACAGAGTTTAAGTAAGAGCTCCACATACTCAACCATCATATAGTCTTCTCTAATTGCTAACACTCACCGCATACACATGAGCAAAATGTTTCAACCGGACACATAGAAAGATGGGGGCTTATAATTTCGCCTCCCAATGTATTCACCTTTGGGTGATGTCAACAATAATAACTCATGCTACCCATATTCAACTGGATATATGTGCCTAGATCTTTCCTCGCCACATGATGCTTGCCAAAGGAGAAAAATAAAAAGGAATAGAGAGAAAAACTTTGACTCTTTGCATAAAAGTAAATGCTGAAAAGTAAAAGATAGGCCCTTCGCAGAGGGAAGCAGAGGTTGCCATGCACTTATTTGTTTGTATGCTCAACCCCTTAGTGCAAAGGAATGTCACGTTATATTGCCCCTTATGATAGCAAACTTTATGATGCAGTCTGTCACTTTTATTCTTTGCCATCACAAGTACATACAACACTCAATTTTCTCTTACACTAAATGATCTAACACTTTTAGAAGCAATTTTTATTGCCTTTTTGCACCGATGACAACTTACTTGAAGGATCTTGTTCAATCCTTAGGTAGGTATGGTGGACTCTTGAAAATAAGATTTTGGTTTAAGGGTTTTTGGATGCACAAGTAGTATCTCTACTTGGTGCGGAATTTTTGGCTAGCAAAGATAGGGGGAAAGCACCACATGTTGAAGGATCTATGACAATATAACTACTATGTGAATATGAACAAACATAAATCATTACGTTATTGTAACATCCCAATTTTTCAATTAGGAATGTTATACATTAGATAATCATTACATATCATATTTTATTGCATTTGAGTTTGATTCTAGAAATTTCACGCAACTCAAGGACCCGCAGAGAGAGTTGGGAATTTCGTTATTTTCATATTTGAGTTTTTCTCAAATTTAGAAAAAGGATCATTTGATTTTAATTATTTTATCTTTGAATATTTCAATTATAAAAATAAGAGAGAGGGAATAAAATGACTTTCCCAAAATAAAGAAATATTGAGGATTTAATATTAAAATCAAATAAGATTTTATTTCGGAGTTTTATCGCTAATTTACTTGAATTAGGAAAAATGCGTGTTTTTCAAAATTGCATTCTAGGCCCAAATAAATGTTCATCTTGTCCGACTTATTTTTAGAGGACGGGGAAATTTTATTTCGGGATTTTTGGAGTCCGTTTAGTATTTCTTTTCTTTCTTTTTCTGTACGTCTGAATTATTTTAAAAAAAGTCAACCGACCTAACCGGGGCGTGTCCATCCTGGACTCCGCCCGGCCGGCCCCTTTAAATAGTGCGCCTCCGAGCCGCCCCAGCCCAGCCCACCCCGCCATCAAACCCTAGCCGCTGTCGGTGTTCTAGGAACGGGGGTCCCCGGACTTGCCTGCCTGCGGCCTACGGCGTGGCTCGAGTGGTGGCCCAGTACGGCGCATCTTCATCAACACAAACTCAAGACCCTTGCGAGGGGCCAAGCCTCGCGGGGCGGACGATGTAAGGCTTCCTCAGGAGCGGCCTCGCCAGGCAGACTCGCGAGGAGGCGGAGAGATCAAGGAAAGGGTACCTCGCGAGGTGCTCGTGATGCAAGCCGTGATGATCAAGACCAGGCGGGCGCCGGCCTGCGTAGTGTCCTTGTTTCCTGTTTGGTGCAAAGGGGGCAAGCACAGGCGCGGAGTACCGAGGCATCAGGCAAAGGTTACCATTTCGGTGCAACGAGACCAGGACCAGCAGAGCGGCAGGATGGAGGTCACCGTGGAGCCCAAGGCAGCATCATCGTCAGTGCCTTTGGCAGCCGAAGACCAACTTTAGTCAGGATAGCTTGTACTAGATGTCCCCCTTCAAAATGGCCGTTGTTGGCGCCCTTCCCGCTCAATATTTGGGAAGAGGACCAGGGCCTCTATGTATAGAGCTAGCCACCACAGTAGAGGGCATCTCATAGAGTCCCCATCAGATCGAGAGGCGATCGAACACTCCCAAGTAGTTCATCGCACCAGCCCAAGAACACCTCTCGCGAGGTTGTTCTTCCCCTTGTACTGTTCATCATCAGCCCCTGAGGCAATCCACCACACCACACACTTGAGTAGGGTATTACACCACAACGGTGGCCCGAACCAGTATAAATCTTGTGTCCCCCGTGTTGTTCATCGTTTTAGCTTAGATTCTCGCGAGGCAATCGTACGTGGATTGGTAGGGGGAAGATCTTCGCGCGCACCCCAGAGTTCGAACCTTAAGGGTCTGTCGGAACCCAACATCCGACATTTGGTGCGCCAGGTAGGGGTGCGCTAGAATCTTTCTTCCGATGTTCCGCGTTCGATCATCCGTCGTGTCCATGGCTGACGCTCGCCGGGCTCGTGCCGAGCATCGAGCTGCTCTCGCCGCCCGCGTCGCCCAGATGGCTCCCGTCGG
>NW_025226481.1:50578-62797 GCF_018294505.1 Triticum aestivum | reverse complement strand
TGCCTCTTCCATCTTCGGAGAAGGTTAATTTTGATGCTAAACAACGTGCTGAATTGATTTTAAAAATGCATGAGTTAACTAAGGAAAACATTGAGCGCATGAATGCTAAATATAAACTTGCTGGAGATAAGGGTAGAAAACATGTTGTGTTTGCACCTGGAGATCTTGTTTGGTTACATTTGCGTAAGGATAGATTTCCTGATTTGCGCAAATCAAAGTTAATGCCACGTGCTGATGGTCCCTTTAAGGTGTTAGAGAAAATAAATGATAATGCATATAAACTTGAGCTGCCTGCAGATTTTGGGGTTAGTCCCACTTTTAACATTGCAGATTTGAAGCCTTATTTGGGTGAGGAAGATGCACTTCCGTCGAGGACGACTTCATTTCAAGAAGGGGAGGATGATGAGGACATCAATACAATTGTTACACCCACAGCCCCTGCTGCTATACATACTGGACCAATTACTAGAGCTCATGCAGGCCAACTAAATTACCAGGTACTTTCGTTTCTTGGTAATGATTCTAATGTTCATGAGAATATGATGCTGCCTAAATTGGATACATTTGTTTTGCTTACAAATGAAGGGCCTAGCTTGGAGAAGGATGAACATTGGAGCAAGAACAAGCATGGAGATGATGGCATGCGCAAGGGGAACAAGAACGGAGTTACAAGTGATGATTTCAGGACTTTGAAGCCACCATAATGGGTGCATGAAGCGTTGGACGAAATATACAAGATGCCACTTCATAAATTTCGTCCTGAGGCTATTTTAGGTGCTGCGTCACCTTATTATTGGGCCAGGCCCATGTAATTTTGAAATACATAAGTATAGGCTATTTTTAGAGTCCGTATGTGTGGGGAAACAAGAGATAGGGTTGATTTCGGACCCCTCCACCAAGGGCCACGAAATTCCCACATCTTCCTCCATATATACAGCCCTTAGGGCATCGTTTAGACTTTGGGGTTTTGTTTAGATTAAAAGTTCGCCATAGCTGCAACTTCGCGTACTTCGTTTGTGTTCAACGACCAGACAAAGGCGTCACAGAACCCCACCGTGATCAATAAAGCTTTCATCTTATATTCGCAATATCCAGATTGCAATCTTAGTTTCTTGCTTGTTCTTCGTTTGCTCACAGGAAACAGACCCTCGTGGTCAGGTTGATCGTGCTCCGGCGTGGTCAATAACCTCTCGGAGTTGGTTTAGCGATTGCTAAGGCGTGACGTCCTCGCACGTTCGTAGTCGGATCGTCAAAGTCGACTTCCACCAAAGCGATATCCATCATCTCATCGAAAGACGGGACACCTTTGCCTCTATCACTTAGCCACTTTTGGAGATGTTTATGGCCTAAGTTGGGGACTAAACTGCTTTTTAGTACTACTTGTCACCCCCAAACTGATGGACAAACTGAAGTAGTCAATAGAACGTTGTCTACTATGCTTAGGGCTGTTTTGAAGAATAATAAGAAAATGTGGGAGGAATGCTTGCCTCATATTGAATTTGCTTATAATCGTTCATTGCATTCTACTACTAAGATGTGCCCTTTTGAAGTTGTGTATGGTTTCCTATCTCATGCACCTATTGATTTGTTACCTCTTCCATCTTCGGAGAAGGTTAATTTTGATGCTAAACAACGTGCTGAATTGATTTTAAAAATGCATGAGTTAACTAAGGAAAACATTGAGCGCATGAATGCTAAATATAAACTTGCTGGAGATAAGGGTAGAAAACATGTTGTGTTTGCACCTGGAGATCTTGTTTGGTTACATTTGCGTAAGGATAGATTTCCTGATTTGTGCAAATCAAAGTTAATGCCACGTGCTGATGGTCCCTTTAAGGTGTTAGAGAAAATAAATGATAATGCATATAAACTTGAGCTGCCTGCAGATTTTGGGGTTAGTCCCACTTTTAACATTGCAGATTTGAAGCCTTATTTGGGTGAGGAAGATGAACTTCTGTCGAGGACGACTTCATTTCAAGAAGGGGAGGATGATGAGGACATCAATACAATTGTTACACCCACAGCCCCTGCTGCTATACATACTGGACCAATTACTAGAGCTCGTGCACGCCAACTAAATTACCAGGTACTTTCGTTTCTTGGTAATGATTCTAATGTTCATGAGAATATGATGCTGCCTAAATTGGATACATTTGTTTTGCTTACAAATGAAGGGCCTAGCTTGGAGAAGGATGAACATTGGAGCAAGAACAAGCATGGAGATGATGGCATGCGCAAGGGAAACAAGAACGGAGTTACAAGTGATGATTTCAGGACTTTGAAGCCACCATAATGGGTGCATGAAGCCTTGGACGAAATATACAAGACGCCACTTCATAAATTTCGTTCCGAGGCTATTTTAGGTGCTGCGTCACCTTATTATTGGGCCAGGCCCATGTAATTTCAAAATACATAAGTATAGGCTATTTTTAGAGTCCGTATGTGTGGGGAAACAAGAGATAGGGTTGATTTCGGACCCCTCCACCAAGGGCCACGAAATTCCCCCCCTCTTCCTCCATATATACAGCCCTTAGGGCATCGTTTAGACTTTGGGTTTTGTTTAGATTAAAAGTTCGCCATAGCTGCAACTTCGCGTACTTCGTTTGTGTTCAACGACCAGACAAAGGCGTCACAGAACCCCACCTTGATCAATAAAGCTTTCATCTTATATTCGCAATATCCAGATTGCAATCTTAGTTTCTTGCTTGTTCTTCGTTTGCTCGCAGGAAACAGACCTTCGTGGTCAGGTTGATCGTGCTCCGGCGTGGTCAATAACCTCTCGGAGTTGGTTTAGCGATTGCTAAGGCGCGACGTCCTCGCACGTTCGTAGTCGGATCGTCAAAGTCGACTTCCACCAAAGCGAAATCCACCATCTCATCGAAAGACGGGACACCTTTGCCTCTATCATCATGAGAATATGATGCTGCCTAAATTGGATACATTTGTTTTGCTTACAAATGAAGGGCCTAGCTTGGAGAAGGATGAACATTGGAGCAAGAACAAGCATGGAGATGATGGCATGCGCAAGGGGAACAAGAACGGAGTTACAAGTGATGATTTCAGGACTTTGAAGCCACCATAATGGGTGCATGAAGCCTTGGACGAAATATACAAGATGCCACTTCATAAATTTCGTCCCGAGGCTATTTTAGGTGCTGCGTCACCTTATTATTGGGCCAGGCCCATGTAATTTCGAAATACATAAGTATAGGCTATTTTTAGAGTCCGTATGTGTGGGGAAACAAGAGATAGGGTTGATTTCGGACCCCTCCACCAAGGGCCACGAAATTCCCCCCCCCCCTCTTCCTCCATATTTATACAGCCCTTAGGGCATCGTTTAGATTTTGGGTTTTGTTTAGATTAAAAGTTCGCCATAGCTGCAACTTCGCGTACTTCGTTTGTGTTCAACGACCAGACAAAGGCGTCACAGAACCCCACCTTGATCAATAAAGCTTTCATCTTATATTCGCAATATCCAGATTGCAATCTTAGTTTCTTGCTTGTTCTTCGTTTGCTCGCAGGAAACAGACCCTCGTGGTCAGGTTGATCGTGCTCCGGCGTGGTCAATAACCTCTCGGAGTTGGTTTAGCGATTGCTAAGGCACGACGTCCTCGCACGTTCGTAGTCGGATCGTCAAAGTCGACTTCCACCAAAGCGATATCCATCATCTCATCGAAAGACGGGACACCTCCGCCTCTATCATGTAGCACACGTACTAAAGCATACAATTCTTTGTCATAGATCGGATAATTAAGTTGAGCACCGGAGAGTTTTTCACTAAAATAAGCAATGGCTCGTTTTTCTTGCATTAAAACTCCGCCAATTCCGGTACCACTTGCATCACAATGAACCTCAAAAGTTTTGTCAAAGTTGGGCAAAGCAAGAATCAGAGCATGAGTAAGTAAAGACTTGAGCTCATCAAAAGCGGTGGATTGCAAAGATCCCCAAATAAAAGGAGCATTCTTCTTACTCAAAGCATGTAAAGGAGCGGCAATTGTGCTAAAGTTTTTCACAAAGCGGCGGTAAAATCCTGCAAGACCAAGAAAACTGCGCACTTGTTGCAAATTGGTGGGTTGTGGCCAAGTTTTAATTGCTTTAATCTTAGTTTCATCAACCTGGACACCGTTGGAAGAGACAACAAAACCCAAGAAAACCACTTTGTCAACTCCAAAAGTGCATTTTTTCAAGTTTGCATAATGGCTTTCCTTGCGGAGGGTTTGCAACACAGATTTAACATGATTAATGTGCTCTTTCATGGTTTTCCTAAAGACAAGGATATCATCAAAGTAAACCACAACGAAGACTCCAATGTAAGGTCTAAGCACATGATGCATAAGACGCACGAAAGTTACGGGTGCTTCCGACAAACCCATAGGCATCACTAACCAATCATATAAGCCAAATTTTGTTTTGAAAGCGGTTTTCCATTCATCACCTTCTTGAATGCGGATTTGATAATAGCCACTTTTAAGATGAATTTTCGAGAAAAAGTTGGCTCCGCTAAGTTCATCAAGCATATCATCTAAGCCAGGAATGGGATGCCTATAACGAACGGTAATGGCGTTTATGGGTCTACAATCGGAACACAAGCGGAAACTTCCATCGGGTTTAGGCACAAGTATAACGGGAACGGCACATGGGCTTAAGCTTTCACGTACATGACCGTTGTCGATGAGTTGTTGTACTTGCCGTTAAATCTCCTTGGTTTCTTCGGGATTGACACGGTATGGAGCTTTGTTTGGAAGTGGCGCTCCGGGGATGAGGTCGATTCGATGCTCAATGCCTCGTAGTGGAGGTAAACCCGGAGGTACCTCATCGGGGAAAACATCTTTGAATTCCTGCAAAAGAGATTGAAACACCAAAGGTAACTCGTGAGAGGTGTTAATTGTTGGCTCTCCATCTTTGCACACAAGAACGAAGTGCATCACACTCGATGGATTCTCACACACTTCTCTTATCTCACTTTTGGTGGCAAATAGGATGACGTTTTTCTCTCTAGGCGAAGAGGCGCTCAAATTTGGCTTGTGGCTCTCACTCACTTTTGGGTGTGTCACTTTTTCACTCGTGTTTTCATGATTGGTGGCTTGCTTGTCGGCTATCACTTGACTAGGAGACATAGGTCGTAGCACATATTCCTTTCCTTCCATTTTGAAGCTAGAGTGATTGGTACGCCCGTTGTGGATGACACCACGGTCGAATTTCCATGGTCGACCAAGAAGTAGGTGGCAAACGGTCATTGGGACCACATCACACTCCAAAGTGTCTTATAAGCACCAATTTTGAAGGATACTTGGACTATATGCTCGACTCATATAGTGTCGGAGTCTCTTAGCCATTGAACCTTGTAGGGGTGCGAGTGCTTCCTCTTGACCAATTGAAGCTTGGAACATAGTTCTCACTTGCCAAGTTGTGGCAACTACCTCCATCGATGATGACCTTGACGGACCTTCCATTGATGCCGGCCTTAGTGTGGAAGATGTGGCATCGTTGGTCTTCTTCTTGTTGATGTTGAAGTGTCAAGACTTTGGAGACAACGAGAGCGGGGCTCGAATCCTCATCACAAAAGACTTGATCATCTTCATCCTCGTTCACGCACTGATGCATGGCCACTTGCTCAAGGGCTTCCATCTCCTCTTCACTCATTGAGTCATATGTGCCGTCGTCGTTGAGGATCATGGTGCGCTTGTTCGTGCATTGGTAGAACTTGTGGCCTCGACCGCCGCAAGTGAAACACTTGAAGGAGCTTGTTTTGACGGTCTCATCGGTTGGAGTAGATGATGAAGCACGCGGCTTGAAGTTGCTTGTCGTAGGAGGAAGACGACTTGATGTACGGTGGAACCCTATGTGGTCGATCTTGCACGTTTGGAGGGATCCTACGGAGAATCATGAAGAACACACGGAAGCACGAAGGGACAACACGGGGAAAAATGAGAGGGAGAATCCCTAAACCGACATAGAATCAATCACAAGAGTGTTAGATCACCGACAACATAGAGTAACATAAGATCCACGATCAACTAATCTAAGGATACATAGGAACAGTTCTTCTCCATATGGAGGTCTTGATGGTCTTCCCTCGAAAGGGGTCTTGAATCCGCTTGGGGGATCTTCTCCGAAGAGGTCCTGAGCTCCGAGGAGAAGTAGCCAAGTGGATGAGCAAGGATCTCACACAAAATATGAGCTAAACCTATGCTGCCCTAGAAAGGAGATGGGGGCGTCCTATTTATAGTCTTAGTGCAAATGGAAGTCAAAGCGAAGGGATACAAGGGCTCCAGCCCGCAGGTTCGGTCACTCAGGAGTCGGACGTCCGGAGGCTCGGGACGGTCCGGTCGTCCGGGCGTGCTCGGACGTCCGTTGTTTCGGCTCTAGTGTAGGCGCGTCAGTCGTCCGTAGATGGTCGGACGTCTGGAGCTTCTGGAGGGGCCGGACGTCCGGAGGCTGTCGGTCATCCATAGATTTGGCTCGGGTGTTGGTCGTCCGGTCGTCCGGAGCGTCTCGGACATCCGTAGATTCGGTTCGGGTGGCCTGGTACCGGACCTCCGGAGGGTCCGGTCGTCCGTGTCCTGGGGCTCGTCGGACGTCTGGACAGGGTCGGACGTCCGATGCATGTAGCTTCTGCTGTAGCTCTTCTTCTTGTCCATCATGCTTGGGGTCCTCGCCGTCTTGGCTCTTGTATGTAGTTTTTCCGTGGCTCGCTTCCAGGCACCTGATAACACACAGAGTTTCCGAATGAGGTAGTAGCCATGTCTCGCGAGTAGGGATAGGAAGTTCGGAGAGGAGCGAGTTCACCTTATCTTCAATAGCCTTAGCTCGGGCTCGTGTCATGGGTCCAAGAGGTGTTGGGGGAGATGTAGGCACGTCCATGGGGATGAGCGAGGGATACTCCGCATCATCCCCCCCCCCTTGGGAAAGATCCGACCTCGGATCAAAAGGAGCATCACCATGGAAAGGTGCTAGGTCCTTGATGTTGAAGATGTCGCTCACATTGTACTTGCCTCGTGGTAGGTCGATCTTGTAGGCATTGTCGTTGTAGCGTGCTAGAACCTTGAATGGTCCATCGACGCGAGGTAGAAGCTTGGACTTGCGTTCGTTGGGGAAGCGGTCCTTGCAAAGATGTAGCCACACTAGATCACCAATGTTCAATACCATGGGTTGCTTGTTGATGTTGAGCTTGGTCGCTAGTCGTTGTACTTGGCGCTCGATGGTGTGCCTTGTATCTTCGTGCATCTTCTTGATGTAGCTTGCATGAGCACTTGCGTCGAGGTTGGTTCGCTCTTGTAGAGGAAGAGGTAGAATGTCCAATGGGGACAAAGGGTTGAAGCCGTAGATGACCTCGAAAGGGGACTTGCCGGTTGTGGAATGTCTTGCACGGTTGTAGGCGAACTCGGCGATGGGTAGACACGCCTCCCACTCCTTGATGTTCTTCTTGATCAACACGCGAAGTAGAGTGGAGAGTGTACGGTTTGTCACCTCCGTTTGGCCGTCGGTTTGAGGATGGTATGCCGAAGAGAACAATATCTTGATTCTGAGCTTGGCACATAGGGTCTTCCAAAAGTAACTCAAGAACTTGACATCTCGGTCCGAGAAAATCGTCTTGGGTACTCCATGAAGTCGCAAGATTTCCCTACAAAAAAGTTTGGCAATATGTGAAGCATCGTCTATCTTGTTGCAAGGAACGAAATGTGCCATCTTAGAAAATCGGTCCACAACAACAAAGACGGAATCCTTGCCATTTTGAGTTCTAGGCAAACCAAGTACAAAATCCATGCTAATGTCTTCCCAAGGTTGATAAGGAATAGGAAGGGGCATGTAAAGACCATGGGATTGAGCTTTTGACTTAGCTTTGCGACATGTAGAGCAACGGTTGGTGAAGCGTGAGACATCACGAAACATCCTAGGCCAAAAGTAGTTCTTGGAGAGCGTGGCGAAAGTCTTGTCGCATCCAAAATGTCCCATTAGTCTGCCTCCATGAGCCTCTTGCAAAAGGAGCAAACGAAGAGAAGACTCGGGAATGCAAAGTTTGTTAGCTCTCATAAGATAATCATCCTTTATGTAGTATCATTCCCAAGACGTGTGTGTCAAACACTTAGCATAAGGAGTACCAAAAGAAGGATCATGCTCATACAAGTCTTTTATATGCTCAAAACCAATAACATTCAACTCAAGTTTAGTGACAAGCGTGCATATGCGTGAAAGTGCATCCGCAACTACATTTTCCTTACCCTTAATGTACTTGATCACATAAGGAAAAGATTCAATAAATTCACTCCATTTGGCATGACGCTTGTTCAACTTAGTTTGACCTTGCAAGTACTTAAGCGTTTCATGATCGGTATGGATGACAAGTTCATGAGGTCTAAGGTAATGTTCCCAAACATGTAGCACACGTACTAAAGCATACAATTCTTTGTCATAGATAGGATAATTAAGTTGAGCACCGGAGAGTTTTTCACTAAAATAAGCAATGGCTCGTTTTTCTTGCATTAAAACTCCGCCAATTCCGGTACCACTTGCATCACAATTAACCTCAAAAGTTTTGTCAAAGTTGGGCAAAGCAAGAATCGGAGCATGAGTAAGTAAAGACTTGAGCTCATCAAAAGCGGTGGATTGCAAAGATACCCAAACAAAAGGAGCATTCTTCTTACTCAAAGCTTGTAAAGGAGCGGCAATTGTGCTAAAGTTTTTCACAAAGCGGCGGTAAAATCCTGCAAGACCAAGAAAACTTCTCACTTGTTGCAAATTGGTGGGTTGGGGCCAAGTTTTAATCGCCTTAATCTTAGTTTCATCAACATGGACACCCTTGGAAGACACAACAAAACCCAAGAAAACCACTTTGTCAATGCCAAAAGTGCATTTTTTTTCAAGTTCGCATAGAGGCTTTCCTTTCGGAGGGTTTGCAACACAGATTTAACATGATTAATGTGCTCTTTCATGGTTTTGCTAAACACAAGGATATCATCAAAGTAAACCACAACGAAGACTCCAATGTAAGGTCTAAGCACGTGATGCATAAGATGCACGAAAGTTCCGGGTGCTTCCGACAAACCCATAGGCATCACTAACCACTCATATAAGCCAAATTTGGTTTTGAAAGCGGTTTTCCATTCATCACCTTCTTGAATGCGGATTTGATAATAGCCACTTTTAAGATCAATTTTGGAGAAAAAGTTGGCTCCACTAAGTTCATCAAGCATATCATCTAAGCGAGGAATGGGATGCCTATAACGAACGGTAATGGCGTTTATGGGTCTACAATCAGAACACAAGCGGAAACTTCCATCGGGTTTAGGCACAAGTATAACGGGAACGGCACATGGGCTTAAGCTTTCACGTACATGACCGTTGTCGATGAGTTGTTGTACTTGCCGTTGAATCTCCTTGGTTTCTTCGGGATTGACACGGTATGGAGCTTTGTTTGGGAGTGGCGCTCCAGGGATGAGGTCGATGCGATGCTCAATGCCTCGTAGTGGAGGTAGACCCGGAGGTAGCTCATCGGGGAAAACATCTTTGAATTCCTGCAAAAGAGATTGAAACACTAAAGGTAACTCGTGAGAGGTCTTAGTTGTTGGCTCTCCATCTTTGCACACAAGGACGAAGTGCATCACACTCGATGGGTTCTCACACACTTCTCTTATCTCACGTTTGGTGGCAAATAGGATGACGTTTTTCTCTCTAGCGAAGAGGCGCTCAAATTTGGCTTGTGGCTCTCACTCACTTTTGGGTGTGTCAGTTGTTCACTCGTCTTTCCACGATTTGTGGCTTGCTTGTCGGCTATCACTTGACTAGGAGACATAGGTCGTAGCACATATTCCTTTCCTTGCATTTTGAAGCTGTAATGATTGGTACGCCCATTGTGGATGACACCACGGTCTAATTGCCATGGTCGACCAAGAAGTAGGTGGCAAACGGTCATTGGGACCACATCACACTCCAAAGTGTCTTTATAAGCACCAATTTTGAAGGATACTTGGACCGTATGCTCGACTCGTATAGTGCTGGAATCACTTAGCCATTGAACCTTGTAGGGGTGCGGGTCTTCCTCTTGACCAATTGAAGCTTTGAAAATAGTTCTTCACTTGCCAAGTTGTGGCAACTACCTCCATCGATGATGACCTTGACGGACCTTCCATTGATGCCGGCCTTAGTGTGGAAGATGTGGCATCGTTGGTCTTCTTCTTGTTGATGTTGAAGTGTCAAGACTTTGGGGACAACGAGAGCGGGGCTCGAATCCTCATCACAAAAGACTTGATCAACTTCATCCTCGTTCACGCACCGGTGCATGGCCACTTGCTCAAGGGCTTCCATCTCCTCTTCACTCATTGAGTCATATGTGCCGTCGTCGTTGAGGATCATGGTGCGCTTGTTCGTGCATTGGTAGGACTTGTGGCCTCGACCTCCGCAAGTGAAACACTTGAAGGACCTTGTTTTGACGGTCTCATCGGTTGGAGTAGATGATGAAGCACGCGGCTTGAAGTTGCTTGTCGTAGGAGGAAGACGACTTGAACTTGCCGAAGTTTTCTTGTAACTTGACTTGTCGTTGTTGCTTTGAGAAGGTTTGGTTGATGTAGATGTTGGAGGAGTTGTTGAAGCTTGGGTGTTGGAGAAGCCGTAGGTCTTGGATGAGTACTTGGCGTACTTGAAATCATCTTGCACTTGACGTTCCGCCTTGGTTGCTTGATGTACGAGCTCAATGAGGTTGGAATAAGGTTGGAAGTCGGCAATCTTCTTGATGGGATGATTGAGTCCATTCAAGAAACGTGCCATTGTCTGCTCATCATCTTTCTTGACATTGGCTCGAATCATGGCTATCTCCATTTCCTTGTAGTATTCTTCCACACTCTTTGTCCCTTGCTTGAGGAGTTGTAGCTTCTTGAAGAGATTGCGGTTGTAGTAGGTTGGCACAAAACGTGCTCGCATGACTTCCTTCATTTGAGTGCAAGTGGTGATAGGTGGTTCACCTCTTGCTTCACGGCGTTCAAGGACTTGTTCCCACCATATGAGCACATAGTCTTGGAACTCAAGTGATGCCATAGCGATCTTCTTCTCTTCCTCATAGTTGTGCAAGCTGAAATTTTTGTCGATCTTCAATGCCCATGAGAGGTACTCTTCCGGATCATTGCTTCCATTGAACTTGGGCATTGTGAACTTGAGCTTGCCATAGCGTTGCTCTTCATTGTGTTGTTGGTGATGGTGATGATGACGTCCTTGACGTGGAGGATAGTCATCCTCATGTTGCTCCTGGCACAGATGAAGTCCATGATCAACTTGCTCTTGTTGAACTTGAGGTTGAAGTGGAGCTTGACAACCTTGTGAAGGAGCTTGAGGAGCTTGACGTTGCACACGTTGTTGGTAGTTCCTCTCTTGGATTTCTTCTCTAAGGGCTTCCTCTTGATTGCGTCGTTCGCGATTGCGGTTAGCGATGGCTCAACTTGATTCTTGAAGGGCACGTTGCGCCTGAAGAGCTTGCGCTTCTTGTTGTTGTTGTTGAAAATGTTGAGCCTCAGCGTCTTGTTCCTCTTGGCGTAGACGCGCTCGTTCTTCCTCTTGGGGCCGTACCAATCATTACGTGAGATAAGAGAAGTGATGCTCCTTTTGATCCGAGGTCGGATCTCTCCCAAGGGGGGGGGGATGATGCGGAGTATCCCTCGCTCATCCCCATGGACGTGCCTACATCTCCCCCAACACCTCTTGGACCCATGACACGAGCCCGAGCTAAGGCTATTGAATATAAGGTGAACTCGCTCCTCTCCGAACTTCCTATCCCTACTCGCGAGACATGGCTACTACCTCATTCGAAAACTTTGTGTGTTATCGGGTGCCTGGAAGCGAGCCACGGAACAACTACATACAAGAGCCAAGACGGCGAGGACCCCAAGCATGATGGACAAGAAGAAGAGCTGCAGCAGAAGCTACAGGCATCGGACGTCTGACCCTGTTCGAACGTCCGACGAGTCCCAGGACACGGACGACCGGACCCTCCGGACGTCCGGCCCCTCCAGAAGCTCCGGACGTCCGACCATCTACGGACGACCGACGCGCCTACACCAGAGCCGAAACAACAGACGTCCGAGCGCGCCCAAACGACCGGACCGTCCCGAGCCTCCGGACGTCCGACGCCTTCCGGATGTCCGACTCCTGAGTGACCGAACCTGCGGGCTGGAGCCCTTGTATCCCTTTGCTTTGACTTCCATTTGGGGTACAAGGGCTGCAGCCCGCACG
>NW_025226481.1:0-50112 GCF_018294505.1 Triticum aestivum | reverse complement strand
TCACTCAGGTGTCGGACGTTCGGAAGGTGTCGGACGTCCGGAGGCTCGGGACGGTCCGGTCGTCCAGACGCGTTCGGACGTCCATAGGTTTGGCTCTGATGTGGGCGTGTCGGTCGTCCATAAAGGGTCGGTCATCCGGAGCTTCAGGAGGGGCCGGACGTCCGGAGGCTGTCGGTCGTCCGTGGATTTGGCTCGGGTGCTTGTCGTCCAGTCGTCCGGTCCACTCCGGACGTCCGTAGATTTGGTTCGGGTGTCGAAGTACCGGACGTCCGGAGAGTCCGGTCGTCCGTGTCCTAGGACTCGTCGGACGTCCGGGCAGTGTCAGTCGTTCGACGCCTGTAGCTTCCACGGCAGCTCTTCCTCTCATCCATCATGCTTGGGTTCCTCGCCGTCTTGGCTCTTGTGTGTAGCTGTTCCATGGCTCGCTTCCAGGAACCTGATAACACACAGAGTTTCTGAATGAGGTAGTAGCCATGTCTCGTGATTAGGAAAAGGAAGTTTGGATAGGAGCGAGTTCACCTTATCTTCGATAGCCTTAGCTCGGGCTCTTGTCATGGGTCCAAGTGGCGTTGAGGGAGATGTAGGCACGTCCATGGGGATGAGCGAGGGATGCTCCACATCAATCATTGTACATTCTTGTCACTGCATTGATAACCCCATAGCCCATTTTGCGTACCTTTCCTATTGAGACAAGCCATTAAGTATTGCCGGCAATGTTACTTGTGCACATTAGTGGTCATTGCATATATCACATATCATTGGTATACATATCTTGGTATCATCTATTTTGTCACAAGGTTGTCATCGCATATACACAATTGCTATCTTGGTTCGTCAAGTTTTGCATGAGAAAGAGCTCAAAAGAGAAAGAGCCAAACAAGCTTTTAAGCAAAAGAGAAAGATAAGCAAAGAGATTTAAGCAAGAACCATAGCATCATACTACATTAAGATTGTCATACTCGATCATCTTGGATCATATCACTGGAACACCATAAATATAGCATACTTGGGATAGAAGTCGTTGCATTTTGCTTAGTAGGTTGTGCACAAGTCTCTTATCCGCCTATTGTGCAGTCGAACTAGTGTCTCTCTAGCGTTGTGCAACAAGAGCATTTTCGTGGATTCCACATTTTGGCTCATTCCTTGGTTGCATGACCACATTTATCTATTCGTGTGTGTGTTTCCGTGTGCCATATCTTGCTATTGGTCTGCTTGTTGCATTTGCAAATTTGCGAATCTTTTCCATCATTATTGAGTCTCACTAACAATTGCATAAATTTTGTCCACCATCCTAACCAAGCTCCACCAAAGGCTTTATTTGTGTAGGTGTGAGAGATTGACGAGATACAGTACCAATTGTGATATTTCCTTGTTACATCATTGAGTGATTTTTTATCCATTCTCAACATCGGTCAAGGTACATTTGGTATAGTTCTTCTCTTTCTCCCACTCACACATTCACTTTAAATGATGGATAGGCCAACTACTTCTACCAACCCACTCTTCATCGAGCAAGACCAGGACCCGAACAACTACGTCATCAAGAACCACCTCTTTGGCGCACAAAGAGCTTTACATCAAGAACAACAAGCATTGAGAGACCGCATCAACAACCTCGCCACCGACTTGCAACAATCTGAGCAACGTACAAGAGACTACTTCGACAACAAGCTCGATAAACAAAAATAAGAGAGCAAGGCAAGAATGAACGAGATTCATGCCTTGTTGGTCAACCGCTCTTCTATCTCTTTGTCATATTCAAGACGGAGCCACTCGAGTCGACATTCTTCCGACACCATCTCCGGCTCAAGTACACCGACATCGAACACTCTTCGACGAGCCGCGCGCCACGACCATAAAGCAAACCGCAACCCTCCACATGGCAATGATCGACAACAAGAGCAACTTGAAGAGCAAGAAATTCAAAATCGTGAAAATCAAGCTAACCTTGCTCAAGCACAAGAAAGGCAACACCAACACCAACAAGAGAAAGAGCGAGCACGCCAACACCAAAACGAGCAAGATGCCGAAGCTCTACGTCAACAACAACAATGGCGTGAAGCACAAGCCCTTGAGGCACAGTGATAGAGGCAAAGGTGTCCCGTCTTTCGATGAGATGGTGGATTTCGCTTTGGTGGAAGTCGACTTTGACGATCCGACTACGAACGTGCGAGGACGTCGCGCCTTAGCAATCGCTAAACCAACTCCGAGAGGTTATTGACCACGCCGGAGCACGATCAACCTGACCACGAGGGTCTGTTTCCTGCGAGCAAACGAAGAACAAGCAAGAAACTGAGATTGCAATCTGGATATTGCGAATATAAGATGAAAGGTTTATTGATCAAGGTGGGGTTCTGTGACGCCTTTGTCTGGTCGTTGAACACAAACGAAGTACGCGAAGTTGCAGCTATGGCGAACTTTTAATCTAAACAAAACCCAAAGTCTAAACGATGCCCTAAGGGCTGTATATATGGAGGAAGGGGGGGGGGAATTTCGTGGCCCTTGGTGGAGGGGTCCGAAATCAACCCTATCTCTTGTTTCCCCACACATACGGACTCTAAAAATAGCCTATACTTATGTATTTCGAAATTACATGGGCCTGGCCCAATAATAAGGTGACGCAGCACCTAAAATAGCCTCGGGACGAAATTTATGAAGTGGCGTCTTGTATATTTCGTCCAAGGCTTCATGCACCCATTATGGTGGCTTCAAAGTCCTGAAATCATCACTTGTAACTCCGTTCTTGTTTCCCTTGCGCATGCCATCATCTCCATGCTTGTTCTTGCTCCAATGTTCATCCTTCTCCAAGCTAGGCCCTTCATTTGTAAGCAAAACAAATGTATCCAATTTAGGCAGCATCATATTCTCATGAACATTAAAATCATTACCAAGAAACGAAAGTACCTGGTAATTTAGTTGGCATGCACGAGCTCTAGTAATTGGTCCAGTATGTATAGCGGCAGGGGCTGTGGGTGTAACAATTGTATTGATGTCCTCATCATCCTCCCCTTCTTGAAATGAAGTCGTCCTCGACGGAAGTTCATCTTCCTCACCCAAATAAGGCTTCAAATCTGCAATGTTAAAAGTGGGACTAACCCCAAAATCTGCAGGCAGCTCAAGTTTATATGCATTATCATTTATTTTCTCTAACACCTTAAAGGGACCATCAGCACGTGGCATTAACTTTGATTTGCGCAAATCAGGAAATCTATCCTTACGCAAATGTAACCAAACAAGATCTCCAGGTGCAAACACAACATGTTTTCTACCCTTATCTCCAGCAAATTTATATTTAGCATTCATGCGCTCAATGTTTTCCTTAGTTAACTCATGTATTTTTAAAATCAGTTCAGCACGTTGTTTAGCATCAAAATTAACCTTCTCCGAAGATGGAAGAGGCAACAAATCAATAGGTGCACGAGGTAGGAAACCATACACAACTTCAAAAGGGCACATCTTAGTAGTAGAATGCAATGAACGATTATAAGCAAATTCAATATGAGGCAAGCATTCCTCCCACATTTTCTTATTATTCTTCAAAACAGCCCTAAGCATAGTAGACAACGTTCTATTGACTACTTCAGTTTGTCCATCAGTTTGGGGGTGACAAGTAGTACTAAAAGGCAGTTTAGTCCCCAACTTAGCCCATAAACATCTCCAAAAGTGGCTAAGAAATTTAGTATCACGATCTGAAACAATAGTATTTGGCACACCATGCAAGCGAATAATTTCACGAAAGAACAAATCAGCAACATTAACAGCATCATCGCTTTTATGACATGGTATAAAGTGTGCCATTTTCGAGAATCTATCCACGACAACAAATATGCTATCCCTCCCCTTCTTTGTTCGAGGTAAACCTAAAACAAAGTCCATAGATATATCCTCCCAAGGAACACTAGGTACAGGCAAAGGCATATATAAACCATGAGGATTGAGTCGTGACTTAGCTTTTTGACATGTAGTGCATCGAGCAATAAAACGCTCAACATCCCGTCTCATCTTTGGCCAAAAGAAATGTGTAGCAAGTACGTCCTCCGTTGATGAGGACATCAATACAATTGTTACACCCACAGCCCCTGCTGCTATACATACTGGACCAATTACTAGAGCTCGTGCACGCCAACTAAATTACCAGGTACTTTCGTTTCTTGGTAATGATTCTAATGTTCATGAGAATATGATGCTGCCTAAATTGGATACATTTGTTTTGCTTACAAATGAAGGGCCTAGCTTGGAGAAGGATGAACATTGGAGCAAGAACAAGCATGGAGATGATGGCATGCGCAAGGGGAACAATAACGGAGTTACAAGTGATGATTTCAGGACTTTGAAGCCACCATAATGGGTGCATGAAGCTTTGGACGAAATATACAAGATGCCACTTCATAAATTTCGTCCCAAGGCTATTTTAGGTGCTGCGTCACCTTATTATTGGGCCAGGCCCATGTAATTTCGAAATACATAAGTATAGGCTATTTTTAGAGTCCGTATGTGTGGGGAAACAAGAGATAGGGTTGATTTCGGATCCCTCCACCAAGGGCCACGAAATTCCCCCCCCTCTTCCTCCATATATACAGCCCTTAGGGCATCGTTTAGACTTTGGGGTTTTGTTTAGATTAAAAGTTCGCCATAGCTGCAACTTCGCGTACTTCGTTTGTGTTCAACGACCAGACAAAGGCGTCACAGAACCCCACCTTGATCAATAAAGCTTTCATCTTATATTCGCAATATCCAGATTGCAATCTTAGTTTCTTGCTTGTTCTTCGTTTGCTCGCAGGAAACAGACCCTCGTGGTCAGGTTGATCGTGCTCCGGCGTGGTCAATAACCTCTCGGAGTTGGTTTAGCGATTGCTAAGGCGCGACGTCCTCGCACGTTCGTAGTCGGATCGTCAAAGTCGACTTCCACCAAAGCGATATCCATCATCTCATCGAAAGACGGGACACCTTTGCCTCTATCAGGATATATCTATGGACTTTGTTTTAGGTTTACCTCGAACAAAGAAGGGGAGGGATAACATATTTGTTGTCGTGGATAGATTCTCGAAAATGGCACACTTTATACCATGTCATAAAAGCGATGATGCTGTTAATGTTGCTGATTTGTTCTTTCGTGAAATTATTCGCTTGCATGGTGTGCCAAATACTATTGTTTCAGATCGTGATACTAAATTTCTTAGCCACTTTTGGAGATGTTTATGGGCTAAGTTGGGGACTAAACTGCTTTTTAGTACTACTTGTCACCCCCAAACTGATGGACAAACTGAAGTAGTCAATAGAACGTTGTCTACTATGCTTAGGGCTGTTTTGAAGAATAATAAGAAAATGTGGGAGGAATGCTTGCCTCATATTGAATTTGCTTATAATCGTTCATTGCATTCTACTACTAAGATGTGCCCTTTTGAAGTTGTGTATGGTTTCCTACCTCGTGCACCTATTGATTTGTTGCCTCTTCCATCTTCGGAGAAGGTTAATTTTGATGCTAAACACCGTGCTGAATTGATTTTAAAAATGCATGAGTTAACTAAGGAAAACATTGAGCGCATGAATGCTAAATATAAACTTGCTGGAGATAAGGGTAGAAAACATGTTGTGTTTGCACCTGGAGATCTTGTTTGGTTACATTTGCGTAAGGATAGATTTCCTGATTTGCGCAAATCAAAGTTAATGCCACGTGCTGATGGTCCCTTTAAGGTGTTAGAGAAAATAAATGATAATGCATATAAACTTGAGCTGCCTGCAGATTTTGGGGTTAGTCCCACTTTTAACATTGCAGATTTGAAGCCTTATTTGGGTGAGGAAGATGAACTTCCGTCGAGGACGACTTCATTTCAAGAAGGGGAGGATGATGAGGACATCAATACAATTGTTAAACCCACAGCCCCTGCTGCTATACATACTGGACCAATTACTAGAGCTCGTGCACGCCAACTATATTACCAGGTACTTTCGTTTCTTGGTAATGATTCTAATGTTCATGAGAATATGATGCTGCCTAAATTGGATACATTTGTTTTGCTTACAAATGAAGGGCCTAGCTTGGAGAAGGATGAACATTGGAGCAAGAACAAGCATGGAGATGATGGCATGCGCAAGGGAAACAAGAACGGAGTTACAAGTGATGATTTCAGGACTTTGAAGCCACCATAATGGGTGCATGAAGCCTTGGACGAAATATACAAGATGCCACTTCATAAATTTCGTCCCGAGGCTATTTTAGGTGCTGCGTCACCTTATTATTGGGCCAGGCCCATGTAATTTCGAAATACATAAGTATAGGCTATTTTTAGAGTCCGTATGTGTGGGGAAACAAGAGATAGGGTTGATTTTGGACCCCTCCACCAAGGGCCACGAAATTCCCCCCTCTTCCTCCATATATACAGCCCTTAGGGCATCGTTTAGACTTTGGGTTTTGTTTAGATTAAAAGTTTGCCATAGCTGCAACTTCGCGTACTTCGTTTGTGTTCAACGACCAGACAAAGGCGTCACAGAACCCCACCTTGATCAATAAAGCTTTCATCTTATATTCGCAATATCCAGATTGCAATCTCAGTTTCTTGCTTGTTCTTCGTTTGCTCGCAGGAAACAGACCCTCGTGGTCAGGTTGATCGTGCTCCGGCGTGGTCAATAACCTCTCGGAGTTGGTTTAGCGATTGCTAAGGCGCGACGTCCTCGCACGTTCGTAGTCGGATCGTCAAAGTCGACTTCCACCAAAGCGAAATCCACCATCTCATCGAAAGACGGGACACCTTTGCCTCTATCAAGTAGAATGCAATGAACGATTATAAGCAAATTCAATATGAGGCAAGCATTCCTCCCACATTTTCTTATTATTCTTCAAAACAGCCCTAAGCATAGTAGACAACGTTCTATTGACTACTTCAGTTTGTCCATCAGTTTGGGGGTGACAAGTAGTACTAAAAAGCAGTTTAGTCCCCAACTTAGCCCATAAACATCTCCAAAAGTGGCTAAGAAATTTAGTATCACGATCTGAAACAATAGTATTTGGCACACCATGCAAGCGAATAATTTCACGAAAGAACAAATCAGCAACATTAACAGCATCATCGCTTTTATGACATGGTATAAAGTGTGCCATTTTCGAGAATCTATCCACGACAACAAATATGCTATCCCTCCCCTTCTTTGTTCGAGGTAAACCTAAAACAAAGTCCATAGATATATCCTCCCAAGGAACACTAGGTACAGGCAAAGGCATATATAAACCATGAGGATTGAGGCGTGACTTAGCTTTTTGACATGTAGTGCAGCGAGCAATAAAACGCTCAACATCCCGTCTCATCTTTGGCCAAAAGAAATGTGTAGCAAGTACGTCCTCCATCTTCTTCACGCCAAAGTGTCCCATTAATCCTCCGCCATGCGCCTCCTGCAACAACAAAAGACGAACGGAGCTAGCTGGAATGCATAGCTTGTTAGCACGAAACACAAATCCATCGTTAACAACAAACTTGTTCCACATTCTTCCTTCTTTACAATTATGCATTACATCTTTAAAATCAGCATCATGCACATATTGATCTTTGATGGTCTCCAAACCAAATATTTTGAAGTCAAGTTGTGAAAGCATAGTATAGCGATGAGACAAAGCATCAGCAATAACATTTTCTTTTCCCTTCTTGTGTTTAATGACATAAGGGAAAGTCTCAATGAATTCAACCCATTTAGCATGTCTACGATTCAGTTTAGCTTGACTTTTAATATGTTTCAATGATTCATGATCAGAATGTATAACAAATTCTTTGGGCCATAAATAATGTTGCCATGTTTCTAAAGTCCGAACAAGAGCATATAATTCTTTATCATAAGTAGAATAATTCAGACTAGGCCCACTCAATTTTTCAGAAAAGTATGCCACAGGTTTGCCATCTTGTAATAACACACCTCCTAATCCAATTCCACTAGCATCACATTCAAGCTCAAAAGTCTTATTAAAATCAGGAAGTTGGAGTAAAGGAGCATGTGTCAACTTATCTTTCAATACCGTGAAGGCTTCTTCCTGTGCGGTACCCCAAAGAAAAGGCACATCTTTCTTTGTAAGCTCATTGAGAGGTGCAGCAATGGTGCTGAAATCTCTCAGAAAACGCCTATAGAATCCAGCGAGGCCAAGAAAACTCCTCACTTGTGTGACCGTTTTGGGCTGCGGCCAACTCTCAATAGCTTCAATCTTGGCTTTATCAACTTCAATTCCCTGTGGAGTAACAACATAGCCAAGAAAAGATACTCGGTCGGTGCAAAAGGTGCACTTCCCAAGGTTACCAAACAAACGTGCATCACGTAGAGCAATAAAAACAGCACGTAAATGTTCCAAATGTTCCTCCAAAGATCTGCTATAAATCAATATGTTGTTACTCCAACATTTTATTGCTCGCTGCACTACATGTCAAAAAGCTAAGTCACGCCTCAATCCTCATGGTTTATATATGCCTTTGCCTGTACCTAGTGTTCCTTGGGAGGATATATCTATGGACTTTGTTTTAGGTTTACCTCGAACAAAGAAGGGGAGGGATAGCATATTTGTTGTCGTGGATAGATTCTCGAAAATGGCACACTTTATACCATGTCATAAAAGCGATGATGCTGTTAATGTTGCTGATTTGTTCTTTCGTGAAATTATTCGCTTGCATGGTGTGCCAAATACTATTGTTTCAGATCGTGATACTAAATTTCTTAGCCACTTTTGGAGATGTTTATGGGCTAAGTTGGGGACTAAACTGCTTTTTAGTACTACTTGTCACCCCCAAACTGATGGACAAACTGAAGTAGTCAATAGAACGTTGTCTACTATGCTTAGGGCTGTTTTAAAGAATAATAAGAAAATGTGGGAGGAATGCTTGCCTCATATTGAATTTGCTTATAATCGTTCCTTGCATTCTACTACTAAGATGTGCCCTTTTGAAGTTGTGTATGGTTTCCTACCTCGTGCACCTATTGATTTGTTGCCTCTTCCATCTTCGGAGAAGGTTAATTTTGATGCTAAACAACATGCTGAATTGATTTTAAAAATGCATGAGTTAACTAAGGAAAACATTGAGCGCATGAATGCTAAATATAAACTTGCTGGAGATAAGGGTAGAAAACATGTTGTGTTTGCACCTGGAGATCTTGTTTGGTTACATTTGCGTAAGGATAGATTTCCTGATTTGCGCAAATCAAAGTTAATGCCACGTGCTGATGGTCCCTTTAAGGTGTTAGAGAAAATAAATGATAATGCATATAAACTTGAGCTGCCTGCAGATTTTGGGGTTAGTCCCACTTTTAACATTGCAGATTTGAAGCCTTATTTGGGTGAGGAAGATGAACTTCCGTCGAGGACGACTTCATTTCAAGAAGGGGAGGATGATGAGGACATCAATACAATTGTTACACCCACAGCCCCTGCTGCTATACATACTGGACCAATCACTAGAGCTCGTGCACGCCATCTAAATTACCAGGTACTTTCGTTTCTTGGTAATGATTCTAATGTTCATGAGAATATGATGCTGCCTAAATTGGATACATTTGTTTTGCTTACAAATGAAGGGCCTAGCTTGGAGAAGGATGAACATTGGAGCAAGAACAAGCATGGAGATGATGGCATGCGCAAGGGAAACAAGAACGGAGTTACAAGTGATGATTTCAGGACTTTGAAGCCACCATAATGGGTGCATGAAGCCTTGGACGAAATATACAAGACGCCACTTCATAAATTTCGTCCCGAGGCTATTTTAGGTGCTGCGTCACCTTATTATTGGGCCAGGCCCATGTAATTTCGAAATACATAAGTATAGGCTATTTTTAGAGTCCGTATGTGTGGGGAAACAAGAGATAGGGTTGATTTCGGACCCCTCCACCAAGGGCCACGAAATTCTCCCCCTCTTCCTCCATATATACAGCCCTTAGGGCAACGTTTAGACTTTGGGTTTTGTTTAGATTAAAAGTTCGCCATAGCTGCAACTTCGCGTACTTCGTTTGTGTTCAACGACCAGACAAAGGCGTCACAGAACCCCACCTTGATCAATAAAGCTTTCATCTTATATTCGCAATATCCAGATTGCAATCTCAGTTTCTTGCTTGTTCTTCGTTTGCTCGCAGGAAACAGACCCTCGTGGTCAGGTTGATCGTGCTCCGGCGTGGTCAATAACCTCTCGGAGTTGGTTTAGCGATTGCTAAGGCGCGACGTCCTCGCACGTTCGTAGTCGGATCGTCAAAGTCGACTTCCACCAAAGCGAAATCCATCATCTCATCGAAAGACGGGACACCTTTGCCTCTATCAGGTGCAGTTGAAGTAGAAGATGCACGTGGTGTCCATGATGAAGGTCGGCCTGCAGAAAAGTTAGTTCGCCCCAATGCTTGTCGATCCTGCACTTCACGTTCAGCTTTACAAGCAAGATGGAATAAACGAGTGATATTAGTATACTCCTTATAGTCTAAAATGGTCTGAATCTCTCTATTTAATCCACCCAGAAAACGTGCAAGCATAGCTTCATTCTCCTCAACAATACCACATCTAATCATGCCAGTTTGTAATTCCTGATAATATTCTTCTACAGAATTTTTCCCTTGTCTTAAACGCTGCAATTTTTGAAGCAATTCACGTTGATAATATGGTGGAACCCAACGCGTACGCATAGCAGTTTTCAGAGCAGCCCAAGTAGTTGGAATAGGATATAATCTACAATGTTCAGACCACCATACACATGCAAAACTAGTGAAAGCACAAACAGCAGCAGCAACTCGTCTCTCCTCAGGATATATTAAACATGTAAATCGTTGTTCAGTTTCTAACTCCCAAGTAAGATATATATCTGGAACATATCTACCCTCAAATGGTGGAATATTCAATTTCAGTTTAGGAATATGGACATCATCGCGTACCTGAGGTGGTGGTGCAGGCCTACCATGACGAATATATACCTGAGGTCGACCTGCTGGTGGTGGTGCTGGTGGCTGCTCGTAGATCTGATTTTGATCAACCTCATCCTCATAATCACCCGCATACTCATCATCCTCCTGGGTACCAGCAGGAGCAGTAGCAGGAGCCAAAGAAGCACCAACAGCAGTAGCAGCGGCACCAGAAGTTTGTCCTGTCTCAATAGGAACACGCTGTGCTCGTCCATACTGATTCGGAAGGGGGCGTAGTTGTTGTTGTTGCAGAGGTGCGACAGGTGCAGCCGGTGGTGGAAGACGCGCAAGCAGTTCATTAAATCTGTTATCGAGCTTTGTTTCGAACGTCTTCTCAAGGCCAGTGATCTTCTCCATGGCCTCTTCAAAATTGTTCAGCACATCTTGTACCTGTTCAGTCATCATTTGCTGAAACTTATCATGAAGCTCCTTGTTCGATAAGTTCTCCCAGTCAATCTCGTCGGCTTGTGATCCTGGCATGGTTAGCAGCAATAGAAACACACAAGAATATGATCCTACAGACTACTAAGAAGTGGTGGTGGTGTATCACAAATCCGTCAAGCAAATCTCAAATTCTTACCAGTTCTTACCCAGCAGCAGGCGGTGATCGGCAACCGTTGTAGTCAAAAACTCTCAAAGCTTGGTGATGAGGACATCAATACAATTGTTACACCCACAGCCCCTGCTGCCATACATACTGGACCAATTACTAGAGCTCGTGCACGCCAACTAAATTACCAGGTACTTTCGTTTCTTGGTAATGATTCTAATGTTCATGAGAATATGATGCTGCCTAAATTGGATACATTTGTTTTTCTTACAAATGAAGGGCCTAGCTTGGAGAAGGATGAACATTGGAGCAAGAACAAGCATGGAGATGATGGCATGCGCAAGGAAAACAAGAACGGAGTTACAAGTGATGATTTCAGGACTTTGAAGCCACCATAATGGGTGCATGAAGCCTTGGACGAAATATACAAGATGCCACTTCATAAATTTCGTCCCGAGGCTATTTTAGGTGCTGCGTCACCTTATTATTGGGCCAGGCCCATGTAATTTCGAAATACATAAGTACAGGCTATTTTTAGAGTCCGTATGTGTGGGGAAACAAGAGATAGGGTTGATTTCGGACCCCTCCACCAAGGGCCACGAAATTCCCCCCTCTTCCTCCATATATACAGCCCTTAGGGCATCGTTTAGACTTTGGGTTTTGTTTAGATTAAAAGTTCGCCATAGCTGCAACTTCGCGTACTTCGTTTGTGTTCAACGACCAGACAAAGGCGTCACAGAACCCCACCTTGATCAATAAAGCTTTCATCTTATATTCGCAATATCCAGATTGCAATCTCAGTTTCTTGCTTGTTCTTCGTTTGCTCGCAGGAAACAGACCCTCGTGGTCAGGTTGATCGTGCTCCGGCGTGGTCAATAACCTCTCGGAGTTGGTTTAGCGATTGCTAAGGCACGACGTCCTCGCACGTTCGTAGTCGGATCGTCAAAGTCGACTTCCACCAAAGCGATATCCATCATCTCATCGAAAGACGGGACACCTTTGCCTCTATCAATCAATATGTGCATGATGCTGATTTTAAAGATGTAATGCAGAATTGTAAAGAAGGAAGAATGTGGAACAAGTTTGTTGTTAACGATGGATTTGTGTTTCGTGCTAACAAGCTATGCATTCCAGCTAGCTCCGTTCGTCTTTTGTTGTTGCAGGAGGCGCATGGAGGAGGATTAATGGGACACTTTGGCGTGAAGAAGACGGAGGACGTACTTGCTACACATTTCTTTTGGCCAAAGATGAGACGGGATGTTGAGCGTTTTATTGCTCGCTGCACTACATGTCAAAAAGCTAAGTCACGACTCAATCCTCATGGTTTATATATGCCTTTGCCTGTACCTAGTGTTCCTTGGGAGGATATATCTATGGACTTTGTTTTAGGTTTACCTCGAACAAAGAAGGGGAGGGATAGCATATTTGTTGTCGTGGATAGATTCTCGAAAATGGCACACTTTATACCATGTCATAAAAGCGATGATGCTGTTAATGTTGCTGATTTGTTCTTTCGTGAAAGTATTCGTTTGCATGGTGTGCCAAATACTATTGTTTCAGATCGTGATACTAAATTTCTTAGCCACTTTTGGAGATGTTTATGGGCTAAGTTGGGGACTAAACTGCTTTTTAGTACTACTTGTCACCCCCAAACTGATGGACAAACTGAAGTAGTCAATAGAACGTTGTCTACTATGCTTAGGGCTGTTTTGAAGAATAATAAGAAAATGTGGGAGGAATGCTTGCCTCATATTGAATTTGCTTATAATCGTTCATTGCATTCTACTACTAAGATGTGCCCTTTTGAAGTTGTGTATGGTTTCCTACCTCGTGCACCTATTGATTTGTTGCCTCTTCCATCTTCGGAGAAGGTTAATTTTGATGCTAAACAACGTGCTGAATTGATTTTAAAAATGCATGAGTTAACTAAGGAAAACATTGAGCGCATGAATGCTAAATATAAACTTGCTGGAGATAAGGGTAGAAAACATGTTGTGTTTGCAACTGGAGATCTTGTTTGGTTACATTTGCGTAAGGATAGATTTCCTGATTTGCGCAAATCAAAGTTAATGCCACGTGCTGATGGTCCCTTTAAGGTGTTAGAGAAAATAAATGATAATGCATATAAACTTGAGCTGCCTGCAGATTTTGGGGTTAGTCCCACTTTTAACATTGCAGATTTGAAGCCTTATTTGGGTGAGGAAGATGAACTTCCGTCGAGGACGACTTCATTTCAAGAAGGGGAGGATGATGAGGACATCAATACAATTGTTACACCCACAGCCCCTGCTGCTATACATACTGGACCAATTACTAGAGCTCGTGCACGCCAACTAAATTACCAGGTACTTTCGTTTCTTGGTAATGATTCTAATGTTCATGAGAATATGATGCTGCCTAAATTGGATACATTTGTTTGCTTACAAATGAAGGGCCTAGCTTGGAGAAGGATGAACATTGGAGCAAGAACAAGCATGGAGATGATGGCATGCGCAAGGGGAACAAGAACGGAGTTACAAGTGATGATTTCAGGACTTTGAAGCCACCATAATGGGTGCATGAAGCCTTGGACGAAATATACAAGATGCCACTTCATAAATTTCGTCCCGAGGCTATTTTAGGTGCTGCGTCACCTTATTATTGGGCCAGGCCCATGTAATTTCGAAATACATAAGTATAGGCTATTTTTAGAGTCCGTATGTGTGGGGAAACAAGAGATAGGGTTGATTTCGGACCCCTCCACCAAGGGCCACGAAATTCCCCCCTCTTCCTCCATATATACAGCCCTTAGGGCATCGTTTAGCCTTTGGGTTTTGTTTAGATTAAAAGTTCGCCATAGCTGCAACTTCGCGTACTTCGTTTGTGTTCAACGACCAGACAAAGGCGTCACAGAACCCCACCTTGATCAATAAAGCTTTCATCTTATATTCGCAATATCCAGATTGCAATCTCAGTTTCTTGCTTGTTCTTCGTTTGCTCGCAGGAAACAGACCCTCGTGGTCAGGTTGATCGTGCTCCGGCGTGGTCAATAACCTCTCGGAGTTGGTTTAGCGATTGCTAAGGCGCGACGTCCTCGCACGTTCGTAGTCGGATCGTCAAAGTCGACTTCCACCAAAGCGAAATCCACTATCTCATCGAAAGACGGGACACCTTTGCCTCTATCAAGAAGCTTTCTCTCACCACAAGACCACATCCACATCCTTACTACATCCAATGGTTCAACAACAGCGGCAAGGTTAAGGTAACACGTACTGTTCGTGTGCATTTTAGTATCTCTACATATGCTGATTATGTTGATTGTGATGTGGTACCTATGCAAGCATGTTCCTTATTACTTGGTAGACCATGGCAATTTGATAAAAATTCTGTACACCATGGTAGAAACAATCACTATACTCTTGTTCATAAGGATAAAAATATTACTTTGCTTCCTATGACCCCTAATTCCATTTTGAAAGATGATATTAATAGAGCTAATAAAGCACAACAGGAGAAGAATAAGAGTGAAAATCAGATTGTGGCAAAAGAATTTGAGCAACAAATGAAGCCTAATAATAAACCATCTAGTGTTGCTTCTGAAATTAAATTGAAAAGTGCATGTTTATTTGCCACCAAATCTGATATTGATGAGCTAGATTTCAGCAAATCTGTTTGCTATGCTTTTGTGTGCAAAGAGGCATTATTTTCATTCGAGGACGTGCCTTCCTCTTTGCCTCCTGCTGTCACTAACATTTTGCAGGAGTTCGCTGACGTTTTTCCACAAGACGTGCCACCGGGATTACCGCCTATTCGAGGGATTGAGCATCAGATCGACTTAATTCCCGGTGCTTCACTGCCAAACCGTGCACCATACCGTACCAATCCAGAGGAGACGAAGGAGATTATGCGTCAAGTACAAGAGCTTCTCGACAAAGGTTATATGAGTGGCTACCATCAAATTCGTATGAAATTGGGAGATGAATGGAAAACAGCATTTAAAACTAAGTTTGGATTATATGAGTGGTTAGTCATGCCTTTTGGGTTAACTAATGCACCTAGTACTTTCATGAGATTAATGAACGAAGTTTTACGTGCTTTCATTGGACGATTTGTGGTAGTTTACTTTGATGACATATTGATTTATAGCAGATCTTTGGAGGAACATTTGGAACATTTACGTGCTGTTTTTATTGCTCTACGTGATGCACGTTTGTTTGGTAACCTTGGGAAGTGCACCTTTTGCACCGACCGAGTATCTTTTCTTGGCTATGTTGTTACTCCACAGGGAATTGAAGTTGATAAAGCCAAGATTGAAGCTATTGAGAGTTGGCTGCAGCCCAAAACGGTCACACAAGTGATAGAGGCGGAGGTGTCCCGTCTTTCGATGAGATGGTGGATTTCGCTTTGGTGGAAGTCGACTTTGACGATCCGACTACGAACGTGCGAGGACGTCGCGCCTTAGCAATCGCTAAACCAACTCCGAGAGGTTATTGACCACGCCGGAGCACGATCAACCTGACCACGAGGGTCTGTTTCCTGCGAGCAAACGAAGAACAAGCAAGAAACTAAGATTGCAATCTGGATATTGCGAATATAAGATGAAAGCTTTATTGATCAAGGTGGGGTTCTGTGACGCCTTTGTCTGGTCGTTGAACACAAACGAAGTACGCGAAGTTGCAGCTATGGCGAACTTTTAATCTAAACAAAACCCAAAGTCTAAACGATGCCCTAAGGGCTGTATATATGGAGGAAGAGGGGGGAATTTCGTGGCCCTTGGTGGAGGGGTCCGAAATCAACCCTATCTCTTGTTTCCCCACACATACGGACTCTAAAAATAGCCAATACTTATGTATTTCCAAATTACATGGGCCTGGCCCAATAATAAGGTGACACGGCACCTAAAATAGCCTCGGGACGAAATTTATGAAGTGGCATCTTGTATATTTCGTCCAAGGCTTCATGCACCCATTATGGTGGCTTCAAAGTCCTGAAATCATCACTTGTAACTCCGTTCTTGTTTCCCTTGCGCATGCCATCATCTCCATGCTTGTTCTTGCTCCAATGTTCATCCTTCTCCAAGCTAGGCCCTTCATTTGTAAGCAAAACAAATGTATCCAATTTAGGCAGCATCATATTCTCATGAACATTAGAATCATTACCAAGAAACGAAAGTACCTGGTAATTTAGTTGGCGTGCACGAGCTCTAGTAATTGGTCCAGTATGTATAGCAGCAGGGGCTGTGGGTGTAACAATTGTATTGATGTCCTCATCATCCTCCCCTTCTTGAAATGAAGTCGTCCTCGACGGAAGTTCATCTTCCTCACCCAAATAAGGCTTCAAATCTGCAATGTTAAAAGTGGGACTAACCCCAAAATCTGCAGGCAGCTCAAGTTTATATGCATTACCATTTATTTTCTCTAACACCTTAAAGGGACCATCAGCACGTGGCATTAACTTTGATTTGCGCAAATCAGGAAATCTATCCTTACGCAAATGTAACCAAACAAGATCTCCAGGTGCAAACACAACATGTTTTCTACCCTTATCTCCAGCAAGTTTATATTTAGCATTCATGCGCTCAATGTTTTCCTTAGTTAACTCATGCATTTTTAAAATCAATTCAGCACGTTGTTTAGCATCAAAATTAACCTTCTCCGAAGATGGAAGAGGCAACAAATCAATAGGTGCACGAGGTAGGAAACCATACACAACTTCAAAAGGGCACATCTTAGTAGTAGAATGCAATTAACGATTATAAGCAAATTCAATATGAGGCAAGCATTCCTCCCACATTTTCTTATTATTCTTCAAAACAGCCCTAAGCATAGTAGACAACGTTCTATTGACTACTTCAGTTTGTCCATCAGTTTGGGGGTGACAAGTAGTACTAAAAAGCAGTTTAGTCCCCAACTTAGCCCATAAACATCTCCAAAAGTGGCTAAGAAATTTAGTATCACGATCTGAAACAATAGTATTTGGCACACCATGCAAGCGAATAATTTCACGAAAGAACAAATCAGCAACATTAATAGCATCATCGCTTTTATGACATGGTATAAAGTGTGCCATTTTCGAGAATCTATCCACGACAACAAATATGCTATCCCTCCCCTTCTTTGTTCTAGGTAAACCTAAAACAAAGTCCATAGATATATCCTCCCAAGGAACACTAGGTACAGGCAAAGGCATATATAAACCATGAGGATTGAGGCGTGACTTAGCTTTTTGACATGTAGTGCAGCGAGCAATAAAATGCTCAACATCCCGTCTCATCTTTGGCCAAAAGAAATGTGTAGCAAGTACGTCCTCCGTCTTCTTCACGCCAAAGTGTCCCATTAATCCTCCTCCATGCGCCTCCTGCAACAACAAAAGACGAACGGAGCTAGCTGGAATGCATAGCTTGTTAGCACGAAACACAAATCCATCGTTAACAACAAACTTGTTCCACATTCTTCCTTCTTTACAATTATGCATTACATCTTTAAAATCAGCATCATGCACATATTGAGCTTTGATGGTCTCCAAACCAAATATTTTGAAGTCAAGTTGTGAAAGCATAGTATAGCGACGAGACAAAGCATCAGCAATAACATTTTCTTTTCCCTTCTTGTGTTTAATGACATAAGGGAAAGTCTCAATGAATTCAACCCATTTAGCATGTCTACGATTCAGTTTAGCTTGACTTTTAATATGTTTCAATGATTCATGATCAGAATGTATAACAAATTCTTTGGGCCATAAATAATGTTGCCATGTTTCTAAAGTCCGAACAAGAGCATATAATTCTTTATCATAAGTAGAATAATTCAGACTAGGCCCACTCAATTTTTCAGAAAAGTATGCAACAGGTTTGCCATCTTGTAATAACACACCCCCTAATCCAATTCCACTAGCATCACATTCAAGCTCAAAAGTCTTATTAAAATCAGGAAGTTGGAGTAAAGGAGCACGTGTCAACTTATCTTTCAATACCGTGAAGGCTTCTTCCTGTGCGGTACCCCAAAGAAAAGGCACATCTTTCTTTGTAAGCTCATTGAGAGGTGCAGCAATGGTGCTGAAATCTCTCACAAAACGCCTATAGAATCCAGCGAGGCCAAGAAAACTCCTCACTTGGGTGACCGTTTTGGGCTGCGGCCAACTCTCAATGGCTTCAATCTTGGCTTTATCAACTTCAATTCCCTGTGGAGTAACAACATAGCCAAGAAAAGATACTCGGTCGGTGCAAAAGGTGCACTTCCCAAGGTTACCAAACAAACGTGCATCACGTAGAGCAATAAAAACAGCACGTAAATGTTCCAAATGTTCCTCCAAAGATCTGCTATAAATCAATATGTCATCAAAGTAAACTACCACAAATCGTCCAATGAAAGCACGTAAAACTTCGTTCATTAATCTCATGAAAGTACTAGGTGCATTAGTTAACCCAAAAGGCATGACTAACCACTCATATAATCCAAACTTAGTTTTAAATGCTGTTTTCCATTCATCTCCCAATTTCATACGAATTTGATGGTAGCCACTCATATAACCTTTGTCGAGAAGCTCTTGTACTTGACGCATAATCTCCTTCGTCTCCTCTGGATTGGTACGGTATGGTGCACGGTTTGGCAGTGAAGCACCGGGAATTAAGTCGATCTGATGCTCAATCCCTCGAATAGGCGGTAATCCCGGTGGCACGTCTTGTGGAAAAACGTCAGCGAACTCCTGCAAAATGTTAGTGACAGCAGGAGGCAAAGAGGAAGGCACGTCCTCGAATGAAAATAATGCCTCTTTGCACACAAAAGCATAGCAAACAGATTTGCTGAAATCTAGCTCATCAATATCAGATTTGGTGGCAAATAAACATGCACTTTTCAATTTAATTTCAGAAGCAACACTAGATGGTTTATTATTAGGCTTCATTTGTTGCTCAAATTCTTTTGCCACAATCTGATTTTCACTCTCATTCTTCTCCTGTTGTGCTTTATTAGCTCTATTAATATCATCTTTCAAAATGGAATCAGGGGTCATAGGAAGCAAAGTAATATTTTTATCCTTATGAACAAGAGTATAGTGATTGTTTCTACCATGGTGTACAGAATTTTTATCAAATTGCCATGGTCTACCAAGTAATAAGGAACATGCTTGCATAGGTACCACATCACAATCAACATAATCAGCATATGTAGAGATACTAAAATGCACACGAACAGTACGTGTTACCTTAACCTTGCCGCTGTTGTTGAACCATTGGATGTAGTAAGGATGTGGATGTGGTCTTGTGGTGAGAGAAAGCTTCTCCACCATCTCCATGCTAGCCAAGTTGTTGCAGCTCCCTCCGTCTATGATGACGCGCACAGAACGTTCCTTCACAACTCCCTTGGTATGGAACAAATTGTGCCTCTGATTTTGCTCAGCTTGTGTGACCTGCACACTCAAAACACGTTGGGCAACTAAACATTCATACCTGTCAGCGTCTTCAGGAGCCATGTATTGCGTCTCATGATCAGAATCATCTCCACCATGTTCTTCACGTGTAATAAGAGCCAAAGTCTCCTCATCATAGTCACTAGCGGACTCATATCCACCATCCGCGGTAGCAATCATCACACGCGGAGATTTGCATTCTCTCGCATAATGACCTCCTCCCTTACAACGACGACAAATAATATCACTTGTGTGCCCTGTTGATGCCATGGAAGAAGAAGAACGCTGTGCAGGCCCCGCAGGTGCGCTCTTGGCAGATAATTGTGGTTGTGCCTGTTTTCTTGTATCACGGTTGGAGGTGGCACCGGATGGAGGTGCTGGTGCAGTTGAAGTAGAAGATGCACGTGGTGTCCATGATGAAGGTCGGCCTGCAGAAAAGTTAGTTCGCCCCAATGCTTGTCGATCCTGCACTTCACGTTCAGCTTTACAAGCAAGATGGAATAAACGAGTGATATTAGTATACTCCTTATAGTCTAGAATGGTCTGAATCTCTCTATTTAATCCACATAGAAAACGTGCAAGCATAGCTTCATTCTCCTCAACAATACCACATCTAATCATGCCAGTTTGTAATTCCTGATAATATTCTTCTACAGAATTTTTCCCTTGTCTTAAACGCTGCAATTTTTGAAGCAATTCACGTTGATAATATGGTGGAACCCAACGCGTACGCATAGCAGTTTTCAAAGCAGCCCAAGTAGTTGGAATAGGATATAATCTACAATGTTCAGACCACCATACACATGCAAAACTAGTGAAAGCACAAACGGCAGCAGCAACTCGTCTCTCCTCAGGATATTGTAAACATGTAAATCGTTGTTCAGTTTCTAACTCCCAATTAAGATATATATCAGGAACATATCTACCCTCAAATGGTGGAATATTCAATTTCAATTTAGGAATATGGACATCATCTCGTACCTGAGGTGGTGGTGCAGGCCTACCATTACGAAGATATACCTGAGGTCGACCTGCTGGTGGTGGTACAGGTGGCTGCACGTAGTGTTGATTTTGATCAACCTCATCCTCATAGTCTCCCACATAATCATCCTCCTCCGCATCAGCAGCAGGAGCCACAGAAGTATCAACAGCAGCACCAATAGTTTGGCCAAACGCAAGAGGAACACGGCTTGCTCGGCGGAGGTCTCCTTCGCGACGTGGAGGTAGTCGTTGTTGTTGTTGTTGTTGTTGGAGAGGTGCGTTAGCTGCAGCGGGTGGTGGTGGTGGAAGACGCGCGAGCAATTCATTAAACTTGTTATCGAGCTTTGTTTCGAACGTCTTCTCAAAGCCAGTGATCTTCTCCATGGCTTCTTCAAAATTGTTCAGCACATCTTGCACCTGTTCAGTCATCATTTGCTGAAACTTATCATGAAGCTCCTTGTTCGATAAATTCTCCCAGTCAATCTCGCCGGCTTGTGATCCTGGCATGGTTAACAGCAATAGAAACACACAAGAATATGATCCTACAGACTACGAACAAGTGGTGGTGGTGGGTGTCACAAATCCGTCAAGCAAATCTCAAATTCTTACCAGTTCTTACCCAGCAGCAGGCGGTGATCGGCAACCGTTGTAGTCAAAAACTCTCAAAGCTTGGATAGAGCGATTACCAGGGAGAGTCAAACACACGACGTAGATGTATGTGGAGCTGGGAAGGCTTATAATATGGTAGCAAAAAGGGTCAGCAATAATCAATTCAGAGATGCAAAGTTGAATAAACGCTCAACGACGGTACTGTGCTGGTCCTAGGCTAGACTGTGCTAGAGACGCGAGCCTAGAACACTAACAAAATCACGGCGCGGCACGTAAACAAGGGAAAAGCACACTCTGAATTTTTTTTTCGCTCTTTTTTTTTGCGCTCTTTTTTTTTGCGCTGCTTTTTTTTTGCGAAAAATCACTATAATGGCGAGTGTCTCAAAACTCTTCCTAGCTCAAACTGACAGGATGGGCACGAAATTTTTTCGACCAATTTTTTTTTTCGACTGCCCGGACCCAAAAACTGGAAACGGGTCAAAAAAAACTTCCTATAATGGCACCTGTCTCAAAACACTCAGAAACACCTAAAAATAGGATAGCCAGAAATTTTTTCGAAAAATGCGTTTTCGAAAAATTTTGGGCCTAAACGGAGCGTGGCTACCCGACTCTTTTTTTTTTCCGAAACCTACTCCGGCAAGGAAACACGAATCGGAATCTAGATGGATCTCGAAAACAAACCTAATATGACAAGAACTCGGATTGGTGGTGGATATATGGTGGTAGATGGCAGCGGTGGTGGTATATGACAGCTGTGGTGGTATATGGATACGGATTCGAAGCGGTGGTGGTAGATGGCAGGGGTGATGATGATGGTGCGGCGGCGGCGTGACAACTTATGACCAGAACTCGAAACTCTAAAAGACTAGACTCTAAGACCAGCAACTAGACACGACGATGCAACCGCAAATTCAACAAAGCAAAACCCTAAAAAGATTATGCAAAGGCTCAGATTGGTTCGGATATGATGAACTAACCCTAATTTTTTTTTGTGGCTTTTTCGTGGACTATAGGTATGAAGAACAGACTCGATCTAAACTACGAAAAACTGTAAAATCTCACCGAGCAACCTGGAAATCTGATACCACTTGATAGAGGCAAAGGTGTCCCGTCTTTCGATGAGATGATGGATATCGCTTTGGTGGAAGTCGACTTTGACGATCCGACTACGAACGTGCGAGGACGTCGCGCCTTAGCAATCGCTAAACCAACTCCGAGAGGTTATTGACCACGCCGGAGCACGATCAACCTGACCACGAGGGTCTGTTTCCTGCGAGCAAACGAAGAACAAGCAAGAAACTAAGATTGCAATCTGGATATTGCGAATATAAGATGAAAGCTTTATTGATCAAGGTGGGGTTCTGTGACGCCTTTGTCTGGTTGTTGAACACAAACGAAGTACGCGAAGTTGCAGCTATGGCGAACTTTTAATCTAAACAAAACCCAAAGTCTAAACGGTGCCCTAAGGGCTGTATATATGAAGGAAGAGAGGGGGAATTTCGTGGCCCTTGGTGGAGGGGTCCGAAATCAACCCTATCTCTTGTTTCCCCACACATACGGACTCTAAAAATAGCCTATACTTATGTATTTCGAAATTACATGGGCCTGGCCCAATAAAAAGGTGACGCAGCACCTATAATAGCCTCGGGACGAAATTTATGAAGTGGCATCTTGTATATTTCGTCCATGGCTTCATGCACCCATTATGGTGGCTTCAAAGTCCTGAAATCATCACTTGTAACTCCGTTCTTGTTCCCCTTGCGCATGGCATCATCTCCATGCTTGTTCTTGCTCCAATGTTCATCCTTCTCCAAGCTAGGCCCTTCATTTGTAAGCAAAACAAATGTATCCAATTTAGGCAGCATCATATTCTCATGAACATTAGAATCATTACCAAGAAACGAAAGTACCTGATAATTTAATTGGCATGCGCGAGCTCTAGTAATTGGTCCCGTATATGTAGCAGTAGGGGCTGTGGGTGTAACAATGGTATTGATGTCCTCATCAGTACCCAGCAAGACTTACATCAGAACTAACTACATATGCATCATTATCAACAAAGGGGTGGTGGGGTTTAACTGCAGCAAGCCAGCTTTGACTTGGTGGCTATCCTGAACTACGACTGCAAGTAACTCTTTTGAGGTGGCGCACACGAGTCCACATATTCACCATATCAATACACCACTATGGACCCGTTTCCGTCTCCCTACGAGAATGTCATCCATAGCATTCACGCTTATCTTGCGTATTTAAGAGTATCCACTTTCACTTGTCTATGAACTGTACAGGCAACCCAGAAGTCCTTTACCGCGGATACGGCTATTCGAATAGATAATGTTAACCCTGCAGGGGTGTACTTCTTCACACACGCTCTCACCACTTACCGCCGTTTACACGACATGTACTCGGCAACCTTCAAGCGGAAGCACAACGAGGGTGTCGGCCACGACTTGACTAACCACACAAGTCTATCGTCCAGGTTTATCGCCTATTCGAGTTCCATCCGCAAGGAGATCCGGCCGGTGTCGCTCACGGCCCCAAACGATGTGTGCAGGGTTCCCAAGCCCACCTCGACGGGTGGATCTACGCTTGGTACACCGTGCCATGGTATCTAGTCTGTCCAAAGCCCACCTGTACCGGGTGCCACTTGGTAGACTACTAACACTACCTACAAACACCAGAAACTAGTTGCAACTCCTGGACAGAGATCAAGTTGATTGATAAGTCGAGAGAGCTTGGAGCGCCCGGAGCTCAATGTGTGGTAGTAACTGTTCATGGATCACAAACATAGAACTCAGTTCCTGAGGACGGCTGCAATGAGACAATCCACCATGTACTCCTACATGGCCTCTCACCGCTACCTTTACCAAATCGTGTTCACACACTTAGCTCACACACAGTAGGACATGTTTACACACCTCCAATTCATCCCCGATGAATCAGACTTGACTCAACTCTAAGCAGTAGCAGCCATGACAAACAAACATGAATGAGTAGGCACATCAGGGCTCAAACAACTCCTACTCATGCTAGTGGGTTTCATCTATTTACTGATGAGGACATCAATACAATTGTTACACCCACAGCCCCTGCTGCTATACATACTGGACCAATTACTAGAGCTCGTGCACGCCAACTAAATTACCAGGTACTTTCGTTTCTTGGTAATGATTCTAATGTTCATGAGAATATGATGCTGCCTAAATTGGATACATTTGTTTTGCTTACAAATGAAGGGCCTAGCTTGGAGAAGGATGAACATTGGAGCAAGAACAAGCATGGAGATGATGGCATGCGCAAGGGAAACAAGAACGGAGTTACAAGTGATGATTTCAGGACGTTGAAGCCACCATAATGGGTGCATGAAGCCTTGGACGAAATATACAAGATGCCACTTCATAAATTTCGTCCCGAGGCTATTTTAGGTGCTGCGTCACCTTATTATTGGGCCAGGCCCATGTAATTTCGAAATACATAAGTATAGGCTATTTTTAGAGTCCGTATGTGTGGGGAAATAAGAGATAGGGTTGATTTCGGACCCCTCCACCAAGGGCCACGAAATTCCCCCCTCTTCCTCCATATATACAGCCCTTAGGGCATCGTTTAGACTTTGGGTTTTGTTTAGATTAAAAGTTCGCCATAGCTGCAACTTCGCGTACTTCGTTTGTGTTCAACGACCAGACAAAGGCGTCACAGAACCCCACCTTGATCAATAAAGCTTTCATCTTATATTCGCAATATCCAGATTGCAATCTCAGTTTCTTGCTTGTTCTTCGTTTGCTCGCAGGAAACAGACCCTCGTGGTCAGGTTGATCGTGCTCCGGCGTGGTCAATAACCTCTCGGAGTTGGTTTAGCGATTGCTAAGGCGCGACGTCCTCGCACGTTCGTAGTCGGATCGTCAAAGTCGACTTCCACCAAAGCGATATCCATCATCTCATCGAAAGACGGGACACCTTTGCCTCTATCAAATAGTAATATTATTAATGCCTCTACAATCAACACACATACATGATGTACCATCCTTTTTCGGCACTAGAATAATAGGAACAACACAAGGACTAAGGGATTCGCGTATATAACCTTTGTCGAGAAGCTCTTGTACTTGACGCATAATCTCCTTCGTCTCCTCTAGATTGGTACGGTATGGTGCACGGTTTGGCAGTGAAGCACCGGGAATTAAGTCAATCTGATGCTCAATCCCTCGAATAGGCGGTAATCCCGGTGGCATGTCTTGTGGAAAGACGTCAGCGAACTCCTGCAAAATGTTAGTGACAGCAGGAGGCAAAGAGGAAGGCATGTCCTCGAATGAAAATAATGCCTCTTTGCACACAAAAGCATAGCAAACAGATTTGCTGAAATCTAGCTCATCAATATCAGATTTGGTGGCAAATAAACATGCACTTTTCAATTTAATTTCAGAAGCAACACTAGATGGTTTATTATTATGCTTCATTTGTTGCTCAAATTCTTTTGCCACAATCTGATTTTCACTCTTGTTGTTCTCCTGTTTTGCTTTATTAGCTCTATTAATATCATCTTTCAAAATGGAATCAGGAGTCATAGGAAGCAAAGTAATATTTTTATCCTTATGAACAAGAGTATAGTGATTGTTTCTACCATGGTGTACAGAATTTTTATCAAATTGCCATGGTCTACCAAGTAATAAGGAACATGCTTACATAGGTACCACATCACAATCAACATAATCAGCATATGTAGAGATACTAAAATGCACACGAACAGTACGTGTTACCTTAACCTTGCCGCTGTTGTTGAACCATTGGATGTAGTAAGGATGTGGATGTGGTCTTGTGGTGAGAGAAAGCTTCTCCACCATCTCCATGCTAGCCAAGTTGTTGCAGCTCCCTCCGTCTATGATGACGCGCACAGAATGTTCCTTCACAACTCCCTTGGTATGGAACAAATTGTGCCTCTGATTTTGCTCAGCTTGTGTGACCTGCACACTCAAAACACGTTGAGCAACTAAACATTCATACCTGTCAGCGTCTTCAGGAGCCATGTATTGCGTCTCATGATCAGAATCATCTCCACCATGTTCTTCACGTGTAATAAGAGCCAAAGTCTCCTCATCATAGTCACTAGCGGACTCATATCCACCATCCACGGTAGCAATCATCACACGCGGAGATTTGCATTCTCTCGCATAATGACCTCCTCCCTTACAACGACGACAAATAATATCACTTGTGTGCCCTGTTGATGCCATGGAAGAAGAAGAACTCTTTGCAGGCCCAGAAGGTGTGCTCTTGGCAGATAGTGGTGATTGTGCCTGCTTTATTGTATCACGGTTGGAGGTGGCAGCCGACGGAGGCGCCGGTGTAGCAGAACGTGTGGAAGTAGATGATGCACGTGGTGATGAGGACATCAATACAATTGTTACACCCACAGCCCCTGCTGCTATACATACTGGACCAATTACTAGAGCTCGTGCACGCCAACTAAATTACCAGGTACTTTCGTTTCTTGGTAATGATTCTAATGTTCATGAGAATATGATGCTGCCTAAATTGGATACATTTGTTTTGCTTACAAATGAAGGGCCTAGCTTGGAGAAGGATGAACATTGGAGCAAGAACAAGCATGGAGATGATGGCATGCGCAAGGGGAACAAGAACGGAGTTACAAGTGATGATTTCAGGACTTTGAAGCCACCATAATGGGTGCATGAAGCCTTGGACGAAATATACAAGATGCCACTTCATAAATTTCATCCCGAGGCTATTTTAGGTGCTGCGTCACCTTATTATTGGGCCAGGCCCATGTAATTTCGAAATACATAAGTATAGGCTATTTTTAGAGTCCGTATGTGTGGGGAAACAAGAGATAGGGTTGATTTCGGACCCCTCCACCAAGGGCCACGAAATTCCCCCCTCTTCCTCCATATATACAGCCCTTAGGGCCTCGTTTAGACTTTGGGTTTTGTTTAGATTAAAAGTTCGCCATAGCTGCAACTTCGCGTACTTCGTTTGTGTTCAACGACCAGACAAAGGCGTCACAGAACCCCACCTTGATCAATAAAGCTTTCATCTTATATTCGCAATATCCAGATTGCAATCTTAGTTTCTTCCTTGTTCTTCGTTTGCTCGCAGGAAATAGACCCTCGTGGTCAGGTTGATCGTGCTCCGGCGTGGTCAATAACCTCTCGGAGTTGGTTTAGCGATTGCTAAGGCGCGACGTCCTCGCACGTTCGTAGTCGGATCGTCAAAGTCGACTTCCACCAAAGCGAAATCCACCATCTCATCGAAAGACGGGACACCTTTGCCTCTATCAAGTGGTATCAGATTTTCAGGTTGCTCGGTGAGATTTTACAGTTTTTCGTAGTTTAGATCGAGTCTGTTCTTCATACCTACAGTCCACGAAAAAGCCAAAAAAAAATTAGGGTTAGTTCATCATATCCGAACCAATCTGAGCCTTTGCATAATCTTTTTAGGGTTTTGCTTTGTTGAATTTGCGGTTGCATCGTCGTGTCTAGTTGCTGGTCTTAGAGTCTAGTCTTTTAGAGTTTCGAGTTCTGGTCATAAGTTGTCACGCCGCCGCCGCACCATCATCATCGCCCCTGCCATCTACCACCACCGCACCGAATCCGTATCCATATACCACCACCAATCCGTGTCCATATACCACCACCGATCCATATCCATATACTACCACCGCTACCACCACCGCTGCCATTTACCACCACCATATATCCACCACCAATCCGAGTTCTTTGCTTATTAGGTTTGTTTTAGGGATCCATCTAGATTCCGGTTCGTGTTTCCTTGCCGGAGTCGGGTAGCCACGCTCCGTTTAGGCCCAAAATTTTTCGAAAACGCATTTTTCGAAAAAAATTCTGGCTATCCTATTTTTAGGTGTTTCTGAGTGTTTTGAGACAGGTGCCATTATAGGAAGTTTTTTTTGACCCGTTTCCAGTTTTTGGGTCCGGGCAATCAAAAAAAAAATTGGTCGAAAAAATTTCGTGCCCATCCTGTCAGTTTGAGCTAAGAAGAGTTTTGAGACACTCGCCATTATAGTGATTTTTCGCAAAAAAAAAACCAGCGCAAAAAAAAAGAGCGCAAAAAAAAAGAGCGAAAAAAAAATCCAGAGTGTGCTTTTCCCTTGTTTACGTGCCGCGCCGTGATTTTGTTAGTGTTCTAGGCTCGCGTCTCTAGCACAGTCTAGCCTAGGACCAGCACAGTACCGTCGTTGAGCGTTTATTCAACTTTGCATCTCTGAATTGATTATTGCTGACCCTTTTTGCTACCATATTATAAGCCTTCCCAGCTCCACATACATCTACGTCGTGCGTTTGACTCTCCCTGGTAATCGCTCTATCCAAGCTTTGAGAGTTTTTTGACTACAACGGTTGCCGATCACCGCCTGCTGCTGGGTAAGAACTGGTAAGAATTTGAGATTTGCTTGACGGATTTGTGACACCCACCACCACCACTTCTTCGTAGTCTGTAGGATCATATTCTTGTGTGTTTCTATTGCTGCTAACCATGCCAGGATCACAAGCCGACGAGATTGACTGGGAGAATTTATCGAACAAGGAGCTTCATGATAAGTTTCAGCAAATGATGACTGAACAGGTGCAAGATGTGCTGAACAATTTTGAAGAGGCCATGGAGAAGATCACTGGCTTTGAGAAGACGTTCGAAACAAAGCTCGATAACAAGTTTAATGAATTGCTCGCGCGTCTTCCACCACCACCAACCGCTGCAGCTAACGCACCTCTCCAACAACAACAACGTCTGCCTCCACGTCGCGAAGCAGACCTCCGCCAAGCAAGCCGTGTTCCTCTTGCGTTTGGCCAAACTGTTGGTGCTGCTGTTGATACTTCTGTGGCTCCTGCTGCTGATGCGGAGGAGGATGATTATGTGGGAGACTATGAGGATGAGGTTGATCAAAATCAACACTACGTGCAGCCAACTGTACCACCACCAGTAGGTCGACCTCAGGTATATATTCGTAATGGTAGGCCTGCACCACCACCTCAGGTACGCGATGATGTCCATATTCCTAAACTGAAATTGAATATTCCACCATTTGAGGGTAGATATGTTCCTGATATATATCTTACTTGGGAGTTAGAAACTGAACAACGATTTACATGTTTACAATATCCTGAGGAGAGACGAGTTGCTGCTGCTGTTTGTGCTTTCACTAGTTTTGCATGTGTATGGTGGTCTGAACATTGTAGATTATATCCTATTCCAACTACTTGGGCTGCTTTGAAAACTGCTATGCGTACGTGTTGGGTTCCACCATATTATCAACGTGAATTGCTTCAAAAATTGCAGCGTTTAAGACAAGGAAAAAATTCTGTAGAAGAATATTATCAGGAATTACAAACTGGCATGATTAGATGTGGTATTGTTGAGGAGAATGAAGCTATGCTTGCACGTTTTCTGGGTGGATTAAATAGAGAGATTCAGACCATTCTAGACTATAAGGAGTATACTAATATCACTCGTTTATTCCATCTTGCTTGTAAAGCTGAACGTGAAGTGCAGGATCGACAAGCATTGGGGCGAACTAACTTTTCTGCAGGCCGACCTTCATCATGGACACCACGTGCATCTTCTACTTCAACTGCACCAGCACTTCCATCAGGTGCCACCTCCAGCCGTGATACAAGAAAACAGGCACAACCACCATTATCTGCCAAGAGCGCACCTGCGGGGCCTACACAGCGTTCTTCTTCTTCCATAGCATCAACAGGGCACATGATAGAGGCGGAGGTGTCCCGTCTTTCGATGAGATGGTGGATTTCGCTTTGGTGGAAGTCGACTTTGACGATCCGACTACGAACGTGCGAGGACGTCGCGCCTTAGCAATCGCTAAACCAACTCCGAGAGGTTATTGACCACGCCGGAGCACGATCAACCTGACCACGAGGGTCTGTTTCCTGCGAGCAAACGAAGAACAAGCAAGAAACTAAGATTGCAATCTGGATATTGCGAATATAAGATGAAAGCTTTATTGATCAAGGTGGGGTTCTGTGACGCCTTTGTCTGGTCGTTGAACACAAACGAAGTACGCGAAGTTGCAGCTATGGCGAACTTTTAATCTAAACAAAACCCAAAGTCTAAACGATGCCCTAAGGGCTGTATATATGGAGGAAGAGGGGGGAATTTCGTGGCCCTTGGTGGAGGGGTCCGAAATCAACCCTATCTCTTGTTTCCCCACACATACGGACTCTAAAAATAGCCTATACTTATGTATTTCGAAATTACATGGGCCTGACCCAATAATAAGGTGACGCAGCACCTAAAATAGCGTCGGGACGAAATTTATGAAGTGGCATCTTGTATATTTCGTCCAAGGCTTCATGCACCCATTATGGTGGCTTCAAAGTCCTGAAATCATCACTTGTAACTCCGTTCTTGTTTCCCTTGCGCATGCCATCATCTCCATGCTTGTTCTTGCTCCAATGTTCATCCTTCTCCAAGCTAGGCCCTTCATTTGTAAGCAAAACAAATGTATCCAATTTAGGCAGCATCATATTCTCATGAACATTAGAATCATTACCAAGAAACGAAAGTACCTGGTAATTTAGTTGGCGTGCACGAGCTCTAGTAATTGGTCCAGTATGTATAGCAGCAGGGGCTGTGGGTGTAACAATTGTATTGATGTCCTCATCATCCTCCCCTTCTTGAAATGAAGTCGTCCTCGACGGAAGTTCATCTTCCTCACCCAAATAAGGCTTCAAATCTGCAATGTTAAAAGTGGGACTAACCCCAAAATTTGCAGGCAACTCAAGTTTATATGCATTATCATTTATTTTCTCTAACACCTTAAAGGGACCATCAGCACGTGGCATTAACTTTGATTTGCACAAATCAGGAAATCTATCCTTACGCAAATGTAACCAAACAAGATCTCCAGGTGCAAACACAACATGTTTTCTACCCTTATCTCCAGCAAGTTTATATTTAGCATTCATGCGCTCAATGTTTTCCTTAGTTAACTCATGCATTTTTAAAATCAATTCAGCACGTTGTTTAGCATCAAAATTAACCTTCTCCGAAGATGGAAGAGGCAACAAATCAATAGGTGCACGAGGTAGGAAACCATACACAACTTCAAAAGGGCACATCTTAGTAGTAGAATGCAATGAACGATTATAAGCAAATTCAATATGAGGCAAGCATTCCTCCCACATTTTCTTATTATTCTTCAAAACAGCCCTAAGCATAGTAGACAACGTTCTATTGACTACTTCAGTTTGTCCATCAGTTTGGGGGAGACAAGTAGTACTAAAAAGCAGTTTAGTCCCCAACTTAGCCCATAAACATCTCCAAAAGTGGCTAAGAAATTTAGTATCACGATCTGAAACAATAGTATTTGGCACACCATGCAAGCGAATAATTTCACGAAAGAACAAATCAGCAACATTAATAGCATCATCGCTTTTATGACATGGTATAAAGTGTGCCATTTTCGAGAATCTATCCACGACAACAAATATGCTATCCCTCCCCTTCTTTGTTCGAGGTAAACCTAAAACAAAGTCCATAGATATATCCTCCCAAGGAACACTAGGTACAGGCAAAGGCATATATAAACCATGAGGATTGAGGCGTGACTTAGCTTTTTGACATGTAGTGCAGCGAGCAATAAAACGCTCAACATCCCGTCTCATCTTTGGCCAAAAGAAATGTGTAGCAAGTACGTCCTCCGTCTTCTTCACGCCAAAGTGTCCCATTAATCCTCCTCCATGCGCCTCCTGCAACAACAAAAGACGAACGGAGCTAGCTGGAATGCATAGCTTGTTAGCACGAAACACAAATCCATCGTTAACAACAAACTTGTTCCACATTCTTCCTTCTTTACAATTATGCATTACATCTTTAAAATCAGCATCATGCATATATTGATCTTTGATGGTCTCCAAACCAAATATTTTGAAGTCAAGTTGTGAAAGCATAGTATAGCGACGAGACAAAGCATCAGCAATAACATTTTCTTTTCCCTTCTTGTGTTTAATGACATAAGGGAAAGTCTCAATGAATTCAACCCATTTAGCATGTCTACGATTCAGTTTAGCTTGACTTTTAATATGTTTCAATGATTCATGATCAGAATGTATAACAAATTCTTTGGGCCATAAATAATGTTGCCATGTTTCTAAAGTCCGAACAAGAGCATATAATTCTTTATCATAAGTAGAATAATTCAGACTAGGCCCACTCAATTTTTCAGAAAAGTATGCAACAGGTTTGCCATCTTGTAATAACACACCCCCTAATCCAATTCCACTAGCATCACATTCAAGCTCAAAAGTCTTATTAAAATCAGGAAGTTGGAGTAAAGGAGCATGTGTCGACTTATCTTTCAATACCGTGAAGGCTTCTTCCTGTGCGGTACCCCAAAGAAAAGGCACATCTTTCTTTGTAAGCTCATTGAGAGGTGCAGCAATGGTGCTGAAATCTCTCACAAAACGCCTATAGAATCCAGCGAGGCCAAGAAAACTCCTCACTTGTGTGACCGTTTTGGGCTGCGGCCAACTCTCAATGGCTTCAATCTTGGCTTTATCAACTTCAATTCCCTGTGGAGTAACAACATAGCCAAGAAAAGATACTCGGTCGGTGCAAAAGGTGCACTTCCCAAGGTTACCAAACAAACGTGCATCACGTAGAGCAATAAAAACAGCACGTAAATGTTCCAAATGTTCCTCCAAAGATCTGCTATAAATCAATATGTCATCAAAGTAAACTACCACAAATCGTCCAATGAAAGCACGTAAAACTTCGTTCATTAATCTCATGAAAGTACTAGGTGCATTAGTTAACCCAAAAGGCATGACTAACCACTCATATAATCCAAACTTAGTTTTAAATGCTGTTTTCCATTCATCTCCCAATTTCATACGAATTTGATGGTAGCCACTACGCAAATCAACTTTGGAGAATATTGTAGAGCCACTCAATTCATCAAGCATATCATCTAGCCTAGGAATAGGATGACGATAACGAATAGTAATATTATTAATGCCTGTACAATCAACACACATACGTGATGTACCATCCTTTTTCGGCACTAGAATAATAGGAACAGCACAAGGACTAAGGGATTCGCGTATATAACCTTTGTCGAGAAGCTCTTGTACTTGACGCATAATCTCCTTCGTCTCCTCTGGATTGGTACGGTATGGTGCACGGTTTGGCAGTGAAGCACCGGGAATTAAGTCGATCTGATGCTCAATCCCTCGAATAGGCGGTAATCCCGGTGGCACGTCTTGTGGAAAAACGTCAGCGAACTCCTGCAAAATGTTAGTGACAGCAGGAGGCAAAGAGGAAGGCACGTCCTCGAATGAAAATAATGCCTCTTTGCACACAAAAGCATAGCAAACAGATTTGCTGAAATCTAGCTCATCAATATCAGATTTGGTGGCAAATAAACATGCACTTTTCAATTTAATTTCAGAAGCAACACTAGATGGCTTATTATTAGGCTTCATTTGTTGCTCAAATTCTTTTGCCACAATCTGATTTTCACTCTTATTCTTCTCCTGTTGTGCTTTATTAGCTCTATTAATATCATCTTTCAAAATGGAATCAGGAGTCATAGGAAGCAAAGTAATATTTTTATCCTTATGAACAAGAGTATAGTGATTGTTTCTACCATGGTGTACAAAATTTTTATCAAATTGCCATGGTCTACCAAGTAATAAGGAACATGCTTGCATAGGTACCACATCACAATCAACATAATCAGCATATGTAGAGATACTTCAACTGCACCAGCACCTCCATCCGGTGCCACCTCCAGCCGTGATACAAGAAAACAGGCACAACCACCATTATCTGCCAAGAGCGCACCTGCGGGGCCTGCACAGCGTTCTTCTTCTTCCATGGCATCAACAGGGCACACAAGTGATATTATTTGTCGTCGTTGTAAGGGAGGAGGTCATTATGCGAGGGAATGCAAATCTCCGCGTGTGATGATTGCTACCGCGGATGGTGGATATGAGTCCGCTAGTGACTATGATGAGGAGACATTGGCCCTTATTACACGTGAAGAACATGGTGGAGATGATTCTGATCATGAGACGCAATACATGGCTCCTGAAGACGCTGACAGGTATGAATGTTTAGTTGCTCAACGTGTTTTGAGTGTGCAGGTCACACAAGCTGAGCAAAATCAGAGGCACAATTTGTTCCATACCAAGGGAGTTGTGAAGGAACGTTCTGTGCGCGTCATAATAGACGGAGGGAGCTGCAACAACTTGGCTAGCATAGAGATGGTGGAGAAGCTTTCTCTCACCACAAGACCACATCCACATCCTTACTACATCCAATGGTTCAACAACAGCGGCAAGGTTAAGGTAACACGTACTGTTCGTGTGCATTTTAGTATCTCTACATATGCTGATTATGTTGATTGTGATGTGGTACCTATGCAAGCATGTTCCTTATTACTTGGTAGACCATGGCAATTTGATAAAAATTCTGTACACCATGGTAGAAACAATCATTATACTCTTGTTCATAAGGATAAAAATATTACTTTGCTTCCTATGACTCCTGATTCCATTTTGAAAGATGATATTAATAGAGCTAATAAAGCACAACAGGAGAAGAATAAGAGTGAAAATCAGATTGTGGCAAAAGAATCTGAGCAACAAATGAAGCCTAATAATAAACCATCTAGTGTTGCTTCGGAAATTAAATTGAAAAGTGCATGTTTATTTGCCACCAAATCTGATATTGATGAGCTAGATTTCAGCAAATCTGTTTGCTATGCTTTTGTGTGCAAAGAGGCATTATTTTCATTCGAGGACGTGCCTTCCTCTTTGCCTCCTGCTGTCAATAACATTTTGCAGGAGTTCGCTGACGTTTTTCCACAAGACGTGCCACCGGGATTACCGCCTATTCGAGGGATTGAGCATCAGATCGACTTAATTCCCGGTGCTTCACTGCCAAACCGTGCACCATACCGTACCAATCCAGAGGAGACGAAGGAGATTATGCGTCAAGTACAAGAGCTTCTCGACAAAGGTTATATACGCGAATCCCTTAGTCCTTGTGCTGTTCCTATTATTCTAGTGCCGAAAAAGGGTGGTACATCACGTATGTGTGTTGATTGTAGAGGCATTAATAATATTACTATTCGTTATCGTCATCCTATTCCTAGGCTAGATGATATGCTTGATGAATTGAGTGGCTCTACAGTATTCTCCAAAGTTGATTTGCGTAGTGGCTACCATCAAATTCGTATGAAATTGGGAGATGAATGGAAAACAGCATTTAAAACTAAGTTTGGATTATATGAGTGGTTAGTCATGCCTTTTGGGTTAACTAATGCACCTAGTACTTTCATGAGATTAATGAACGAAGTTTTACGTGCTTTCATTGGACGATTTGTGGTAGTTTACTTTGATGACATATTGATTTATAGCAGATCTTTGGAGGAACATTTGGAACATTTACGTGCTGTTTTTATTGCTCTACGTGATGCACGTTTGTTTGGTAACCTTGGGAAGTGCACCTTTTGCACCGACCGAGTATCTTTTCTTGGCTATGTTGTTACTCCACAGGGAATTGAAGTTGATAAAGCCAAGATTGAAGCCATTGAGAGTTGGCCGCAGCCCAAAACGGTCACACAAGTGAGGAGTTTTCTTGGCCTCGCTGGATTCTATAGGCGTTTTGTGAGAGATTTCAGCACCATTGCTGCACCTCTCAATGAGCTTACAAAGAAAGATGTGCCTTTTCTTTGGGGTACCGCACAGGAAGAAGCCTTCACGGTATTGAAAGATAAGTCGACACATGCTCCTTTACTCCAACTTCCTGATTTTAATAAGACTTTTGAGCTTGAATGTGATGCTAGTGGAATTGGATTAGGGGGTGTGTTATTACAAGATGGCAAACCTGTTGCATACTTTTCTGAAAAATTGAGTGGGCCTAGTCTGAATTATTCTACTTATGATAAAGAATTATATGCTCTTGTTCGGACTTTAGAAACATGGCAACATTATTTATGGCCCAAAGAATTTGTTATACATTCTGATCATGAATCATTGAAACATATTAAAAGTCAAGCTAAACTGAATCGTAGACATGCTAAATGGGTTGAATTCATTGAGACTTTCCCTTATGTCATTAAACACAAGAAGGGAAAAGAAAATGTTATTGCTGATGCTTTGTCTCGTCGCTATACTATGCTTTCACAACTTGACTTCAAAATATTTGGTTTGGAGACCATCAAAGATCAATATATGCATGATGCTGATTTTAAAGATGTAATGCATAATTGTAAAGAAGGAAGAATGTGGAACAAGTTTGTTGTTAACGATGGATTTGTGTTTCGTGCTAACAAGCTATGCATTCCAGCTAGCTCCGTTCGTCTTTTGTTGTTGCAGGAGGCGCATGGAGGAGGATTAATGGGACACTTTGGCGTGAAGAAGACGGAGGACGTACTTGCTACACATTTCTTTTGGCCAAAGATGAGACGGGATGTTGAGCGTTTTATTGCTCGCTGCACTACATGTCAAAAAGCTAAGTCACGCCTCAATCCTCATGGTTTATATATGCCTTTGCCTGTACCTAGTGTTCCTTGGGAGGATATATCTATGGACTTTGTTTTAGGTTTACCTCGAACAAAGAAGGGGAGGGATAGCATATTTGTTGTCGTGGATAGATTCTCGAAAATGGCACACTTTATACCATGTCATAAAAGCGATGATGCTATTAATGTTGCTGATTTGTTCTTTCGTGAAATTATTCGCTTGCATGGTGTGCCAAATACTATTGTTTCAGATCGTGATACTAAATTTCTTAGCCACTTTTGGAGATGTTTATGGGCTAAGTTGGGGACTAAACTGCTTTTTAGTACTACTTGTCTCCCCCAAACTGATGGACAAACTGAAGTAGTCAATAGAACGTTGTCTACTATGCTTAGGGCTGTTTTGAAGAATAATAAGAAAATGTGGGAGGAATGCTTGCCTCATATTGAATTTGCTTATAATCGTTCATTGCATTCTACTACTAAGATGTGCCCTTTTGAAGTTGTGTATGGTTTCCTACCTCGTGCACCTATTGATTTGTTGCCTCTTCCATCTTCGGAGAAGGTTAATTTTGATGCTAAACAACGTGCTGAATTGATTTTAAAAATGCATGAGTTAACTAAGGAAAACATTGAGCGCATGAATGCTAAATATAAACTTGCTGGAGATAAGGGTAGAAAACATGTTGTGTTTGCACCTGGAGATCTTGTTTGGTTACATTTGCGTAAGGATAGATTTCCTGATTTGTGCAAATCAAAGTTAATGCCACGTGCTGATGGTCCCTTTAAGGTGTTAGAGAAAATAAATGATAATGCATATAAACTTGAGTTGCCTGCAAATTTTGGGGTTAGTCCCACTTTTAACATTGCAGATTTGAAGCCTTATTTGGGTGAGGAAGATGAACTTCCGTCGAGGACGACTTCATTTCAAGAAGGGGAGGATGATGAGGACATCAATACAATTGTTACACCCACAGCCCCTGCTGCTATACATACTGGACCAATTACTAGAGCTCGTGCACGCCAACTAAATTACCAGGTACTTTCGTTTCTTGGTAATGATTCTAATGTTCATGAGAATATGATGCTGCCTAAATTGGATACATTTGTTTTGCTTACAAATGAAGGGCCTAGCTTGGAGAAGGATGAACATTGGAGCAAGAACAAGCATGGAGATGATGGCATGCGCAAGGGAAACAAGAACGGAGTTACAAGTGATGATTTCAGGACGTTGAAGCCACCATAATGGGTGCATGAAGCCTTGGACGAAATATACAAGATGCCACTTCATAAATTTCGTCCCGAGGCTATTTTAGGTGCTGCGTCACCTTATTATTGGGCCAGGCCCATGTAATTTCGAAATACATAAGTATAGGCTATTTTTAGAGTCCGTATGTGTGGGGAAATAAGAGATAGGGTTGATTTCGGACCCCTCCACCAAGGGCCACGAAATTCCCCCCCTCTTCCTCCATATATACAGCCCTTAGGGCATCGTTTAGACTTTGGGTTTTGTTTAGATTAAAAGTTCGCCATAGCTGCAACTTCGCGTACTTCGTTTGTGTTCAACGACCAGACAAAGGCGTCACAGAACCCCACCTTGATCAATAAAGCTTTCATCTTATATTCGCAATATCCAGATTGCAATCTTAGTTTCTTGCTTGTTCTTCGTTTGCTCGCAGGAAACAGACCTTCGTGGTCAGGTTGATCGTGCTCCGGCGTGGTCAATAACCTCTCGGAGTTGGTTTAGCGATTGCTAAGGCGCGACGTCCTCGCACGTTCGTAGTCGGATCGTCAAAGTCGACTTCCACCAAAGCGAAATCCACCATCATTTACTGTGGCAATGACATGTCGTGTAGAGGATAAGGGGTTCAGCTACCGCAGCAAGTAACAAATATGTCGTTGTTATCCTAATGCAGTAAAAGAGAGCAGGAGCGAGAGAGTGGGATTGTATCGGAATGAACAAGGGGGTTTTGCTTGCCTGGCACTTCTGAAGATAGAAATAGTTCTTCATCGGTGTCATCGATCTCATCGTCGGTATCACGTCTATCGAGAGGGGACAAATACCGGCAACACAGAAGGGAACACAATCAATGCAATGCACAATATGATGCATCATCATGACATGGCAAAATGAGTGTGTTGGGCTAATGCAACTATAAACCAGATTAAATGAAGTTGGTTTGAACCAAGGGTTCAAATTCCAACTCCACATGTGATTATTTAAATGCCATTCATTTCATTGTCCTAAACAGTAGTGATAAGTTGTTCTAACATGCATGAAAATGGTGCAGATGGAATGATTGGATGTTTCTAATCATTTTTCATATATAAATTATTTCATTTGGAGTTACAGTTGAATTTCTATGAATTTTAGAAGTTTTAGACATTTTCTGGAATTACTGAGTTATTTTTAATCCAAAAAATGATTTACTGCGTCAGCCTGACGTCAGCAGGTCAACAGGTCGGGTCCAGGTCAAACCTGGCACGTGGGTCCCGCGTGTCAGTGTCATTAGTTTAACTAACTAAATTAACATTAGATTAACTCCTAATCTAGGTTTGACATCTTGGAGTCCCATCTTAGTTTCCCATCCCCCCCGATGGTCTTGGGTCCCCTCCGATCCAAACCACCAACCATAGCTGCCACCGCTCCTCCTTAGTTTCCATGCCCAACCAATCAGTGCCTCCCCTGGATCCGTTGTCCACCGAACCAGCAGCCCCGCGCACCTCCTGATGAGGACATCAATACCATTGTTACACCCACAGCCCCCACTGCTACATATACGGGACCAATTACTAGAGCTCGCGCACGCCAATTAAATTATCAGGTACTTTCGTTTCTTGGTAATGATTCTAATGTTCATGAGAATATGATGCTGCCTAAATTGGATACATTTGTTTTGCTTACAAATGAAGGGCCTAGCTTGGAGAAGGATGAACATTGGAGCAAGAACAAGCATGGAGATGATGCCATGCGCAAGGGGAACAAGAACGGAGTTACAAGTGATGATTTCAGGACTTTGAAGCCACCATAATGGGTGCATGAAGCCTTGGACGAAATATACAAGATGCCACTTCATAAATTTCGTCCCGAGGCTATTATAGGTGCTGTGTCACCTTTTTATTGGGCCAGGCCCATGTAATTTCGAAATACATAGGTATAGGCTACTTTTAGAGTCCGTATGTGTGGGGAAACAAGAGATAGGGTTGATTTCGGACCCCTCCACCAAGTGATAGAGGCGAGGGTCCCGATCTTTCGATGAGATGATAACTATCGATTTGGTGGAGACGACTTTGACGATACGACTACAAACGTGCACGACGTTGCGCCTTAGCAATCGCTAAACCAATCTCCTGAGGTTACTGACGATGCCGGAAGCACGGTCAGCCTGACCACGAAGGTCTATTCCTGCAAGCAATCGAAGAACGAGCAAGAATATGATAAAGCAATCTGAATATTGCAAATATATATGAGGTATTGATAATGGTGGGGATCCGTAAGCGGTCTTGGTCTGGTCGTTGGACACAAACGAAGTACACGAAGTTGCAATGGCTAACTTTTAACTAAACAAATCCCAAGGAAAAGCTACTAGATGGATCTACTTATATAGGAGCAAGGGGTGGCGGCCAAGGAGGTGGGAGGACATCCCAAGGCAGCCTAAAACTAAATCTAGGTCGTACAAGGCCAATGGGCCCAAGTGGAGGTGATGTAACACCTTTGGACTTGTAGTTTGACTCAGATTCTGCTGCAGCATCAGATTGTTTCGTCCACAACTCAACGATCTAGACGAATTTGAAGGTGATTCCAATTGGATTGGAAAGTGCACGAAATCTAGTTTCCAACAAAAAAAATCACCCAATTTGGAGTCCGTATGAAAAACTTGTGTGCGTTTTGAGTCAGGTGTGTCTGTGCAGTCCGAATCTGAATCCAGAACGTGAGAGACTTGGACTCTATCTTCTCTTGGGCCAAAAGTGACGTGAGAGAACTTTTTGGACAGCAAATAAACATCTCTTTCTTCCTTATCTTCATATGTGGATTGTACAAATGTCCCATACACCTGCAATTAGACAAAACACAAAAGTGTGTGAAGTATTTTTGTTCTGGATAACATAAATAGATTATTGAATAGTTTGCACTAGAAATCACCTGACAAATATGCATATATGCAATATTTTTTGTCATATCCAAGGTAGTCATGTCCTCGTCATCCTCCCCTTCTTGAAAATAAAGCCGTCCTCGGCGTTGCTTAATCTGAAATGTGGCTAACAAAAGAGACAAGGTGTACATGTTGTATATGTATATGTCATCCATTTTTACTTCCCTTGATTTTTGCATATATGACACATGAATAGATGAGTAACTTGCATAGTTCATAAAATCTAAAGCCAAAAAATTAGCACAAGAAGTAGAAGGCATGAAAATATTGCAACTCAGTTTGCACATATAAGTGAAGCTCTTATTCATTTCAAAAGATTGACAATGTTCATCATTAAACCATCCCAACATTGGTGAATAAACCTTACTTGCATCAAATTTACATGCTACAACATGCTTAAATAAGCAAACATGCAATAAGTCATTCAACACAGAATCATCACCAAGATTAGAGGTCATATCAAAATGATTAAACATTGGTTCTTTTGCATCAATAGTTAATTTAATGGGTGCACTCAAAATTGTTGGTATTTCAGTTGTTTGATCACATGGCAAAGTCAAATTATCAACGTAGTCCTCTAAAATAGGTGGTGTGATCAAAGTTGATAGAGGCAAAGGTGTCCCGTCTTTCGATGAGATGGTGGATTTCGCTTTGGTGGAAGTCGACTTTGACGATCCGACTACGAACGTGCGAGGACGTCGCGCCTTAGCAATCGCTAAACCAACTCCGAGAGGTTATTGACCATGCCCGAGCACGATCAACCTGACCACGAGGGTCTGTTTCCTGCGAGCAAACGAAGAACAAGCAAGAAACTAAGATTGCAATCTGGATATTGCGAATATAAGATGAAAGCTTTATTGATCAAGGTGGGGTTCTGTGACGCCTTTGTCTGGTCGTTGAACACAAACGAAGTACGCGAAGTTGCAGCTATGGCGAACTTTTAATCTAAACAAAACCCAAAGTCTAAACGATGCCCTAAGGGCTGTATATATGGAGGAAGAGGGGGGGAATTTCGTGGCCCTTGGTGGAGGAGTCCGAAATCAACCCTATCTCTTGTTTCCCCACACATACGGACTCTAAAAATAGCCTATACTTATGTATTTCGAAATTACATGGGCCTGGCCCAATAATAAGGTGACGCAGCACCTAAAATAGCCTCGGGACGAAATTTATGAAGTGGCATCTTGTATATTTCGTCCAAGGCTTCATGCACCCATTATGGTGGCTTCAGAGTCTTGAAATCATCACTGGTAACTCCGTTCTTGTTCCCCTTGCGCATGCCATCATCTCCATGCTTGTTCTTGCTCCAATGTTCATCCTTCTCCAAGCTAGGCCCTTCATTTGTAAGCAAAACAAATGTATCCAATTTAGGCAGCATCATATTCTCATGAACATTAGAATCATTACCAAGAAACGAAAGTACCTGGTAATTTAGTTGGCGTGCACGAGCTCTAGTAATTGGTCCAGTATGTATAGCAGCAGGGGCTGTGGGTGTAACAATTGTATTGATGTCCTCATCATCCTCCCCTTCTTGAAATGAAGTCGTCCTCGACGGAAGTTCATCTTCCTCACCCAAATAAGGCTTCAAATCTGCAATGTTAAAAGTGGGACTAACCCCAAAATTTGCAGGCAACTCAAGTTTATATGCATTATCATTTATTTTCTCTAACACCTTAAAGGGACCATCAGCACGTGGCATTAACTTTGATTTGCACAAATCAGGAAATCTATCCTTACGCAAATGTAACCAAACAAGATCTCCAGGTGCAAACACAACATGTTTTCTACCCTTATCTCCAGCAAGTTTATATTTAGCATTCATGCGCTCAATGTTTTCCTTAGTTAACTCATGCATTTTTAAAATCAATTCAGCACGTTGTTTAGCATCAAAATTAACCTTCTCCGAAGATGGAAGAGGCAACAAATCAATAGGTGCACGAGGTAGGAAACCATACACAACTTCAAAAGGGCACATCTTAGTAGTAGAATGCAATGAACGATTATAAGCAAATTCAATATGAGGCAAGCATTCCTCCCACATTTTCTTATTATTCTTCAAAACAGCCCTAAGCATAGTAGACAACGTTCTATTGACTACTTCAGTTTGTCCATCAGTTTGGGGGTGACAAGTAGTACTAAAAAGCAGTTTAGTCCCCAACTTAGCCCATAAACATCTCCAAAAGTGGCTAAGAAATTTAGTACCACGATCTGAAACAATAGTATTTGGCACACCATGCAAGCGAATAATTTCACGAAAGAACAAATCAGCAACATTAACAGCATCATCGCTTTTATGACATGGTATAATGATAGGGGAAAAGGTGTCCCGTCTTTCGATGAGATGGTGGATTTCGCTTTGGTGGAAGTCGACTTTGACGATCCGACTACGAACGTGCGAGGACGTCGCGCCTTAGCAATCGCTAAACCAACTCCGAGAGGTTATTGACCACGCCGGAGCACGATCAACCTGACCACGAGGGTCTGTTTCCTGCGAGCAAACGAAGAACAAGCAAGAAACTAAGATTGCAATCTGGATATTGCGAATATAAGATGAAAGCTTTATTGATCAAGGTGGGGTTCTGTGACGCCTTTGTCTGGTCGTTGAACACAAACGAAGTACGCGAAGTTGCAGCTATGGCGAACTTTTAATCTAAACAAAACCCAAAGTCTAAACGATGCCCTAAGGGCTGTATATAAGGAGGAAGAGGGGGGAATTTCGTGGCCCTTGGTGGAGGGGTCCGAAATCAACCCTATCTCTTGTTTCCCCACACATACGGACTCTAAAAATAGCCTATACTTATGTATTTCGAAATTACATGGGCCTGGCCCAATAATAAGGTGACGCAGCACCTAAAATAGCCTCGGGACGAAATTTATGAAGTGGCATCTTGTATATTTCGTCCAAGGCTTCATGCACCCATTATGGTGGCTTCAACGTCCTGAAATCATCACTTGTAACTCCGTTCTTGTTTCCCTTGCGCATGCCATCATCTCCATGCTTGTTCTTGCTCCAATGTTCATCCTTCTCCAAGCTAGGCCCTTCATTTGTAAGCAAAACAAATGTATCCAATTTAGGCAGCATCATATTCTCATGAACATTAGAATCATTACCAAGAAACGAAAGTACCTGGTAATTTAGTTGGCGTGCACGAGCTCTAGTAATTGGTCCAGTATGTATAGCAGCAGGGGCTGTGGGTGTAACAATTGTATTGATGTCCTCATCACAATGTTCATCATTAAACCATCCCAACATTGGTGAATAAACCTTACTTGCATCAAATTTACATGCTACAACATGCTTAAATAAGCAAACATGCAATAAGTCATTCAACACAGAATCATCACCAAGATTAGAGGTCATATCAAAATGATTAAACATTGGTTCTTTTGCATCAATAGTTAATTCAATGGGTGCACTCAAAATTGTTGGTATTTCAGTTGTTTGATCACATGGCAAAGTCAAATTATCAACGTAGTCCTCTAAAATAGGTGGTGTGATCAAAGTAGTGGGTAGCTCATCAGATGGTGCATTCAAATTGACAAGGCATTCATCATTCTCATGTAGAGATGGAAGATCAGTACCTTTGTCATTACCTCTTATGATCAACTCAGATGATGTAGCCACTCTCGGGGGCGATGTGTCACATGGTGGAGGTGATGTAGTCCTGACAACAACGGATGTGGTTGTCATAGTATGCCTAGTAGTTGAAGGAACAATCATATCAACTCTTGGAATGTCCACCGTGCGCTTGTTCTCCTCGTGGCCAACACGTCGTTTTATTTCCTGTTCAGCTTTGCAAGCAAGATGAAACAAATGGTCCATAGGATAACACTCTTCATGAATTAGTATCTCTTGAATATCACGGTTTAATCCTCCTCAAAATCTATCCATAAAATCATCTTCACTTTCTTCTAAAGAGGAATGCAACAAGGTAGTTTGTAAATCATCATAATATTTTGTTACAGTTTCACTACCTTGTTTTAAGTGTTGCAACTTCTTAATCATGTCACGAGTATAATAAGCAGGGACGAAAGTATGTCGCATGGCAAGTTTCAAATCATCCCAAGTAGTAGGTATATAATCAGGGTGTAACCGACAATATTCACTCCACCAAACCAAAGCATAACCAGTGAAAGAACCAACCGCAACCTTAACCTTTTTATGTTCATTGAAATTATGGGAAGCAAATATATTTTTTATGTCAAACTCCCATTCAATATATAAAGCAGGTTTAAAACGGCCATTAAATGGTGGTATAGATACATTAACCTGATCATGTGCATTTGGATGTTTGTGCACCTCTCGTGACGGTTGTGGTATTTGCAAAGGTGGTGGCACGTCTCCCGCGATCGACAAAGCCCATGAATTGACTCTGGATCCTGTCATGATTAGTAGAACAAGAAACAAAACCCAAAAATAATGTTCCTATAACTACTAGGATGTGGTGGTAAAACGCTCACAGTAAAGCAAATATCAATGTCTTACAAGTTCTTACCATGCAGCAGGCGGTGATCGGCAACCAGCGATGTCAAGTAACTCCGAATATTGAGTAAAGCGATTGCCAGGGGAGCATACGTATACACGGTGTAGAAATATGTGGAGCTGGGTTGGCTATATATGGTAGCAAAAGATTAGCAATAATCAATTCAAAGATGCAATGTTGAATAAACGCTCAACGACGGTACTGTGCTGGTCCTAGGCTAGACCGAACTAGAGACGCGAGCCTAGAACACTAATGAGGTCACGTCATAGCACAACCAGCATCAATGAAGGATACTAAGTAGCTCTGGACAGCAAGATATAAGTGAAGATCACAACGGCAGTAAAGATAATGATGTGAAACAACAGCCAAGCTGTTTTACTGAACAGTGCACAAAACAGATTCCAATCCGAATTCAACTACGAGATTGAGTCTAAAAAGATCCGAATTTTGTTTTTTTTTCTCTTTTTTTTTCTCGCACTTTTTTTTTCTTTCTCTCCTTTTTTTCTCTGACTTTTTTTTCTCTTTTTTTTCTTTCGTTTTTTTTCTCTCTCTTTTTTTTCTCCCTCTTTCCAAAACAAACTAGATAAGATGCAGATTGGATCAAGTGAAGATGTGAACGATCTCAACTATTATTATGACAATGAATGGTGGGTAGCACGTGGTGGAAATTGATGGATGGGTGGTGGACAGCGGAAGAGATAATGATGCAGCGGTGGCGTGACTAATGTGAACAGAACTCGAAACTCTAAACAAACTAGACACTAAGACCAGCAACTCGACACGACGATGCAACCGATAATTCAACTATGCAAGCAATGAAAAGAAAATTGCAAAGGCTCAGACTGGCTTTGATAGAGGCAAAGGTGTCCCGTCTTTCGATGAGATGGTGGATTTCGCTTTGGTGGAAGTCGACTTTGACGATCCGACTACGACCGTGCGAGGACGTCGCGCCTTAGCAATCGCTAAACCAACTCCGAGAGGTTATTGACCACGCCGGAGCACGATCAACCTGACCACGAAGGTCTGTTTCCTGCGAGCAAACGAAGAACAAGCAAGAAACTAAGATTGCAATCTGGATATTGCGAATATAAGATGAAAGCTTTATTGATCAAGGTGGGGTTCTGTGACGCCTTTGTCTGGTCGTTGAACACAAACGAAGTACGCGAAGTTGCAGCTATGGCGAACTTTTAATCTAAACAAAACCCAAAGTCTAAACGATGCCCTAAGGGCTGTATATATGGAGGAAGAGGGGGGAATTTCGTGGCCCTTGGTGGAGGGGTCCGAAATCAACCCTATCTCTTGTTTCCCCACACATACGGACTATAAAAATAGCCTATACTTATGTATTTCGAAATTACATGGGCCTGGCCCAATAATAAGGTGACGCAGCACCTAAAATAGCCTCGGGACGAAATTTATGAAGTGGCATCTTGTATATTTCGTCCAAGGCTTCATGCACCCATTATGGTGGCTTCAAAGTCCTGAAATCATCACTTGTAACTCCGTTCTTGTTCCCCTTGCGCATGCCATCATCTCCATGCTTGTTCTTGCTCCAATGTTCATCCTTCTCCAAGCTAGGCCCTTCATTTGTAAGCAAAACAAATGTATCCAATTTAGGCAGCATCATATTCTCATGAACATTAGAATCATTACCAAGAAACGAAAGTACCTGGTAATTTAGTTGGCGTGCACGAGCTCTAGTAATTGGTCCAGTATGTATAGCAGCAGGGGCTGTGGGTGTAACAATTGTATTGATGTCCTCATCATCCTCCGCTTCTTGAAATGAAGTCGTCCTCGACGGAAGTTCATCTTCCCCACCCAAATAAGGCTTCAAATCTGCAATGTTAAAAGTGGGACTAACCCCAAAATCTGCAGGCAGCTCAAGTTTATATGCATTATCATTTATTTTCTCTAACACCTTAAAGGGACCATCAGCACGTGGCATTAGCTTTGATTTGCGCAAATCAGGAAATCTATCCTTACGCAAATGTAACCAAACAAGATCTCCAGGTGCAAACACAACATGTTTTCTACCCTTATCTCCAGCAAGTTTATATTTAGCATTCATACGCTCAATGTTTTCCTTAGTTAACTCATGCATTTTTAAAATCAATTCAGCACGTTGTTTAGCATCAAAATTAACCTTCTCCGAAGATGGAAGAGGCAACAAATCAATAGGTGCACGAGGTAGGAAACCATACACAACTTCAAAAGGGCACATCTTAGTAGTAGAATGCAATGAACGATTGTAAGCAAATTCAATATGAGGCAAGCATTCCTCCCACATTTTCTTATTCTTCTTCAAAACAGCCCTAAGCATAGTAGACAACGTTCTATTGACTACTTCAGTTTGTCCATCAGTTTGGGGGTGACAAGTAGTACTAAAAAGCAGTTTAGTCCCCAACTTAGCCCATAAACATGATAGAGGCAGAGGTGTCCCGTCTTTCGATGAGATGATGGATTTCGCTTTGGTGGAAGTCGACTTTGACGATCCGACTACGAACGTGCGAGGACGTCGCGCCTTAGCAATCGCTAAACCAACTCCGAGAGGTTATTGACCACGCCGGAGCACGATCAACCTGACCACGAGGGTCTGTTTCCTGCGAGCAAACGAAGAACAAGCAAGAAACTGAGATTGCAATCTGGATATTGCGAATATAAGATGAAAGCTTTATTGATCAAGGTGGGGTTCTGTGACGCCTTTGTCTGGTCGTTGAACACAAACGAAGTACGCGAAGTTGCAGCTATGGCGAACTTTTAATCTAAACAAAACCCAAAGTCTAAACGATGCCCTAAGGGCTGTATATATGGAGGAAGAGGGGGGGAATTTCGTGGCCCTTGGTGGAGGGGTCCGAAATCAACCCTATCTCTTGTTTCCCCACACATACGGACTCTAAAAATAGCCTATACTTATGTATTTCGAAATTACATGGGCCTGGCCCAATAATAAGGTGACGCAGCACCTAAAATAGCTTCGGGACGAAATTTATGAAGTGGCATCTTGTATATTTCGTCCAAGGCTTCATGCACCCATTATGGTGGCTTCAAAGTCCTGAAATCATCACTTGTAACTCCGTTCTTGTTTCCCTTGCGCATGCCATCATCTCCATGCTTGTTCTTGCTCCAATGTTCATCCTTCTCCAAGCTAGGCCCTTCATTTGTAAGCAAAACAAATGTATCCAATTTAGGCAGCATCATATTCTCATGAACATTAGAATCATTACCAAGAAACGAAAGTACCTGGTAATTTAGTTGGCGTGCACGAGCTCTAGTAATTGGTCCAGTATGTATAGCAGCAGGGGCTGTGGGTGTAACAATTGTATTGATGTCCTCATCATCCTCCCCTTCTTGAAATGAAGTCGTCCTCGACGGAAGTTCATCTTCCTCACCCAAATAAGGCTTCAAATCTGCAATGTTAAAAGTGGTACTAACCCCAAAATTTGCAGGCAACTCAAGTTTATATGCATTATCATTTATTTTCTCTAACACCTTAAAGGGACCATCAGCACGTGGCATTAACTTTGATTTGCGCAAATCAGGAAATCTATCCTTACGCAAATGTAACCAAACAAGATCTCCAGGTGCAAACACAACATGTTTTCTACCCTTATCTCCAGCAAGTTTATATTTAGCATTCATGCGCTCAATGTTTTCCTTAGTTAACTCATGCATTTTTAAAATCAAGTCAGCACGTTGTTTAGCATCAAAATTAACCTTCTCCGAAGATGGAAGAGGCAACAAATCAATAGGTGCACGAGGTAGGAAACCATACACAACTTCAAAAGGGCACATCTTAGTAGTAGAATGCAATGAACGATTATAAGCAAATTCAATATGAGGCAAGCATTCCTCCCACATTTTCTTATTATTCTTCAAAACAGCCCTAAGCATAGTAGACAACGTTCTATTGACTACTTCAGTTTGTCCATCAGTTTGGGGGTGACAAGTAGTACTAAAAAGCAGTTTAGTCCCCAACTTAGCCCATAAACATCTCCAAAAGTGGCTAAGAAATTTAGTATCATGATCTGAAACAATAGTATTTGGCACACCATGCAAGCGAATAATTTCACGAAAGAACAAATCAGCAACATTAATAGCATCATTGCTTTTATGACATGGTATAAAGTGTGCCATTTTCGAGAATCTATCCACGACAACAAATATGCTATCCCTCCCCTTCTTTGTTCGAGGTAAACCTAAAACAAAGTCCATAGATATATCCTCCCAAGGAACACTAGGTACAGGCAAAGGCATATATAAACCATGAGGATTGAGGCGTGACTTAGCTTTTTGACATGTAGTGCAGCGAGCAATAAAACGCTCAACATCCCGTCTCATCTTTGGCCAAAAGAAATGTGTAGCAAGTACGTCCTCCGTCTTCTTCACGCCAAAGTGTCCCATTAATCCTCCTCCATGCGCCTCCTGCAACAACAAAAGATGAACGGAGCTAGCTGGAATGCATAGCTTGTTAGCACGAAACACAAATCCATCGTTAACAACAAACTTGTTCCACATTCTTCCTTCTTTACAATT
>NW_025226480.1:0-22171 GCF_018294505.1 Triticum aestivum | reverse complement strand
GGACTATTTGGTCGAAGGGCGGTTGAATCAAATTTTGGGGGAATTTTTGTGTGGCGGGGGGGGGGAGGATTTTCGCGCGGTGGGTGGGGGGAGTTTGGCGCATGGTCGGTTTCTCCAAGTGCAGTCCCACGTGTCAGTGAAGAGGCAAGCCGAAGCGCGTTCCGTTTGCGTGAGCCATGTGCAGGACCGAACGTGTGTGGGGTGCAATGCGACCACGACAGGAGTGTTGTGAGTGTACCGCCTTTTTTCCTTTTAAACTAGGTGCTTCGCCCCCTCAAAAAAAATCTTGCTTCACGCGATCCATCGATACTACTACTAGTAATCCGGTAATCCCGACTAAAATGGCGTGGCCGGGTCTTTTCCCGCGCGATATGCTGGGAGGTTGGCTTAGTTGGGTTTTTTAGATTTGTCTCGGTTCAATAAAAAGCAGAGTTAGTGATGATGGTGTGCCTGTCATCCTGCAATATAGGTCGTCCGATCTATATCTAACAAATAGGAAGGAAACTATGACAATTTACCCACACTCCTCTCCACATTTGCATATAAGGCTTTCCCACGTTCATCCTTTTCTCCCACAAGATCTTGATCTTCCGTGCAACGCACGGGCATCATGCTAGTACTCCTGCAATATGTATATTATTGTGAAAGTTCATATACACCGGCCTAGATTAATGCAAACACGACAGATTTTCATTACATTTCGAATTTTATAGGATAGAGAAATAAAAGAAACCCGACCCTAAACCTATTCTACGGCGGCGACCGACGTCCTCCATCTGCGATCTCTATGTACGAGGCGGGGTTCAAGACCTGTGAAGTGAACGTGCAGTCTCCAGCGAGGAAGATTAGAACACGGGATACGGACCGACAAGTTGGCACACCATGCCCTGCCGCCTCCCATGCCCTAATCATCCTCAGAGGAGTCCCCGACCTCGGCGGTGCCGGACGTTGGACGGCGGCAAGTAGGACGCGTGGCTGATGGTGCTCCCGTCGTCGACTGCCAGTGTGGCCACCGCTTGTGCGGTCGCGTCCGCGTCCGGCTACGCCGCTATTGTGTCGCGAGAGGCGACTTGAGCGAGGGCGGCGACCTCGAGCTTCATCCCCGAAGACAAGCTCTCCCACAGATCGTTCGCACTTGTGGTCACGGCGGATGTGGTGCCAGGTAGGAGGACGATGCGCTATGGTGTGGAGGTTAGCTGGGAGTTGCCGCTTTAAGTAGCGCATTCCGGTGAGGCCAAGCGTCCGGGTGAGTCATTAAGTCACCGGAGTTGGTTCCTCGGGCACCGAGCCTCTTAACGACGACATACAAACGGACGACATGAATGTGGGCAGCTGGCGCCGGCTAGGAACGCACCACGCGACGGCGCGAGGAACGAGGGCTTTGGTGTGCCAGGGTAGTCAGCTGCGGTCGTGGCAACGTTGGAGATGCCCTTTGCTCAAATGTGATCCCCGCATGTCATTGAAAAAGCAAGATGACCCGGCATGGTCTCAGGTCCAGAGGATGCAGTTGGCCATGCTACATCACTCCGTGGACGCGTCGCGGCACCCCGTGCATCCTCGACGAGCCGGGTGTTGGGGTCTATTTGGATTGTGGCCAAAGTGCACCTTACCAAAATTTTGGTCATGACCCCAAGATTGGTCTTTGTTTGGATGGTTGCCATTTTTTTGGCATGCCAATGAACTCTAGCCAACTCTAGTTCATTTTTCTTGCCAATGTCGGCCAAATCATGGGCAACCAATACCTCAACCAAAATTTTGGTCATGACCCAAAGATTGGTCTTTGTTTGGATGGTTGCCATTTCTTTGGCATGCCAATGAACTCTAGCCAACTCTAGTTCATTTTTCTTGCCAATGTCGGCCAAATCATGGGAAACCAATACCTCAACCAAAATTTTGGCTACCCAATGCTTTGATGGGGCAACCTTGGGCACAAACCAAACATACCGTTGGTCGTGCCACAGCAATAACGCCACCCTCAGCACACTGAAACCGACCGTGTCTATGAATGATATGAGCGTGTCGCTCACCGCGGTTGTTGTGTCCAGAGGCGGTGCTGGAGCTGCGCCCGTTGTTGGCCCCAACGACCCACATGAACGGTTGTCGATGGCGAGAAGGTCGTGGGCCAGCTCCTCCATTGGACTAGTCTGCACTACGTCGTCCCGACGGGTGTGCCCCACATGTCGGTTGCCCAATTTTCCCGGCCATATTCGAGCGTCAGTGCTCCACGTTGTGCATTAGGCCTTTCATTATGTAGGCCAAGCGAGACAACTTATTGTTTATTTGAGCCGTTCAAGTGTAATCATGTGGCGTTTGCTTATATCTCATTCCTCTCCAACCCTCTTCTCCATCGATCATGTCGCCCTCCAGTCGAGTCCTTCCTATCGCATGCCTCATTTGAACATTCCGCCGAGTATCATTCGCATGTACCCACCCTAGTCCTCTTTCAATAGATCTCCGGACCCCGAGATGAAATCGAGAGGGAACGAGTGGGGGCACATGATACCTAAGGCGGATTCAAAATTTTGAACAGATGATCATAGCATCCGCAAATCATATATAAAGGGTATTCAATGTTTGTTTCATTTTTGAACATACAATATACTCCCTCCTATCCTTTCTACTTTACATATAAGTTTTATGTGTAGTCAAAGTATCTCTACTATGATAAAAAAGGTATCAACATTCAACAACGCCCAATCAATATTATTAGATTCGTACGTACTCCTAGATTTGTACTCGACATGGTTTCCAATTTGACTATTCACAAGATTAATAGTACTCCTTTCACATAGGTGAGTAAGTCATCTTAGGCTGTGCACCGTGCCCAAGGAGGAGGGGAAACATTAATGTTTATTTGCTAATTAATAGTACTGCATGCAATGAACTAACCACTGCATGTCATGTTTGATAGTCTCAGGTCATTAAAAGCATGCACACCCTCATCTCTTATTGGTTGATATGTCAAAAACAAGAAACGAGGTAGAAGTTAATGCACCGCGCCTACGTGTTTTGGGATTATTTGGTTTTTGTAAGATGACTTACACACCTAGACGGAGGGAGTACATGAGATGTATAATCTGAAAATTATATAATTGGAAACTCCTTTCACATACGAAATTGACCGTATGCTTTGTGTAAGTTGCATGTCATATATTATTACTCTAACATTTGGCCAAAGTTAGCCTCGAAAAACGCATTAGACCCTGTATGCTTTGTGTAAGTTGCATGTCATATATTATTACTCTAACATTTGTGTAAGTTGCATGTCATATATTATTACTCTAACATTTGGTCAAAGTAGTATAGTGGAAGTGGATCCTCTGACGTAGGTATCCCTGCCTTACCCTCCCTTTCGGTCACTTACTAGCGGACCCCATGCTTGCTAGGCCCCGCATGTCAGTTACTCAATGGGTTCAGCCACGTCAGGGGATCCTCATCCGTAGTATACTCCCTCTGTTTTTATTTACTCCGCATAAAACAAAGGGAGTGGTGGTATAATAAATGAAGCGGGCGGGGGAGGGGGAGGGACATCGTTTTGCTCTCAACTGCGGTCCCACAAGCGAGCGAAAACGCAAGACGAAGCGCATTCCATTCGGTGAGCGACGTGGAGGGTCCAGCGTGTTGGGCTGCCATGCGAACGCGACAAGAGCGATGTGAAGTCAAAACCGATTGACCGGTCGTCAGCGGAACCACTATTCACACCAGAACCTTCGCTGCTCGGCCTACGCCAGCCACTGCCCTAAAACCACACCAAATCTCCAGCCCATTCCCCCAACTTTCGATCCCCTAGCCCGCATCAAGCATCCCCTAGTTCGCCGGAAAGCCATGGTGCACCGCAAGATCACTTACTACAACGTGCTGACGCCGGAGCACCGCGCAGAAATCGCGGCGGCTGTCAGCGCCACAGACTGCCGTTCCCAAGCTCGCTTTGCGGCGGGCCAATCCCCAAGTTCTCTGGAGCCAAGCTACAAGGAGGAGGAAGCCGATCCAATGTACACTGACGAGGTCGTGGCGCAGAAGGCCCCCGATGGGTATGAGATGATGGACGTCGACTTCGTGCCGACGTCCGAGTCCCCCATGGTGCAGGCGGACCAACGGTTCAACATGGCGATACTAAAGGAGGACCGGGAGGCATAGGCTCAACTCGATGCGGAGCACGCGCATGCCGCTGCCATCGAGGCTCTCCTGCAGGCGAAACCGGATGTCATGGATGTGAACCGGGCGGCAGAGGCTCAACTTGAGGTGGAGCACGCGGATGCCGCTGCCATCGAGGCCCTCTTGCAGGCGGAACCGGACGTCCTGGACTTGAACCGGGCGGCAGAGGCTCGACTCAACGCAGAGCGCGCGGATGCCGCTCTCATCGACGCCCTCCTGCAGGCGGAACCGGAAGACCTGGACTTGAGCCAGGCAGCGGAGGCTCGACTCGACGCGGAGCGCGCGGATGCCGCTGCCATCGAGGCCCTCCTGCAGGTGGAAACGGACGTCCTCGACTTGAACCGGGCTGAGCTCTCGTCCGTGTAGAGCGCCCGCATGCTCCGCTTGAACGAGTAGCTGGAGGCCGAGGACAACCAAGGTGCGGAGACACACGTCGGCAGCGACGGCTGGTTCGCGCCGGCAGCCAAAGACGACGAGGCCGTCTCTTTCCGCGAGCAGTGATAGTTTCTCTTTATGTTGTTGTTTTTATGGATCTTTTGTTGTGTAAAAACATACTATTTGTTATGCAAGTCGCCTGACTTGGGTCAGTCTACCATTTCAGGCGGTTGGATGAATATCCTACGTCTCCTAACCCTTCTTTCCTTCTTCCTCACCTCTTCTTCTTCCCCAACAGACCACCGCACGGGCCGTATGGATACTCCCCAACATGCGGTTGGATAAACATACTCTATGAATGAAAATTATGTGTCAACGATAGGATGGCTGAGTTTGGTTTGTTCACATGCGATAGCACGTGTCAGTGAGGGTGCGTTCCCTTGGTTGGGTGCGCGGCGTGCAGGAGCGACTGTTTGAGGGTGCGGTGCGACCGCGGCGTGCAGGAGCAACCGTGTGAGGGTGCGGTGCGACCGCGACAGCCATGCGCAAGTGTACCTCCTTCTCATTTTGAAAACTTTAGGCAAGCTTGGCAAAAATGTGTGGCGAAGTTTGGCAATGCAAGGCCTAGACCCAAACGGGATAAGTACGCACGTACTAGGAGTACTAGTGTTAAAAAAGAAAGGCGGGGTTTTCCTTCGATACAAATCCTCGTTTCACGTGTCAATTAATGCGTATTTTTTTCTCGAAAGACCAAAGAGCTAACCATCTCACTCCTCATCGCCTGATTAATGCTGCGCCATGCAAACGAACCTTCTCACTTCCGCATGCATGCAGGGGATATTAATGTCATTGGTTGCTAACCCCATCAATTTTGCCTCGATTAGTGTTAGTGGCCCTTTGCAAATTGTAATTTTGATATACTAGCCTTGTGTACAAAAAAATGGAGGTAGTAACTATATTTGAATTCCTTGCCCATTGCAGTGACGTCGACGATTTTTTTTGTGGTTTGGCGAAGTGCGTTCAACGGAGAACACCATTGAAGGAGACCACTGTAAGTCGTTCACAAGTGCTTCCTGCAAGCCGAGAAAACCGCCTTATTTGCATCCAGGAAGTCCTTTACTGGTACTACTACTAGGAGTACTAGTGCAGTGAGATGGTTTCTCGAAGAAGACGATGGATAAGCGGAGTCAGCGAAGAGTGAAATGATGGTTGCTACGTCCATGCTTTGTGATTTGACGCCTCGCTGCTTTGTGATTTGTGATAGAAGGGACAGGGGAGTAGACTCTGTGCTCTATACTATACTACATGCATCCAAGCATGGGAGAAAGAGGAGAGACATTGCATTTTTCTATTCCTTCAATCAATCAATCAGGGAGCTTCGATTCCATCTTTTTGGCTTTGGCAACACCGTCCACAATGGTTCCCACGATGCCAAAAGCTATTTTCACATTTGGCTACACATTGTGGATGCCCTTAACCGTACCACTTGGTTTTTCTCCTGTGTGCTCTCTATACAAATCTCAATTATATTGATCTAGAAAATTATAGAATCAAAGATTAGTAAAAAGGAGGTGATTTTTCCGCGCGGATGGCAGGGGAGGTTTCTTATTTTCGGAGGACGTTGTCCTGGCGGTTTGCTAACATGCGGTCCAACGTGTCAGTGCTTTACCAAGCTGATCCGCGTCCCACATGAGGCAGAACAACGGGAGAAGCAACACGTGGCTAAGTTGAAGAAGATGAGGGAGAAGCGGATTCAGCAATGAGTGAAATGATGGTTGCTTCGTCCCTCCAACTTCTTTTTTTAGCATTATTACTTCGTCCCTCCAACTTAACTGCGGGAAAGGTGCATCTTTGTGATTTGACGCCTCATTGCTCATTACTACGCCGGCGCCATGACTGGGGTGCTTCACCTCGGTTGCTCTGCACTGTATTCTGGTATGGCACGTGGACCCGGTAGCTTGATGTCCCACATGTCGGCGAAAGGGACTAGAAGATTTATGAAAGTGAGCGCTCCACTCTTACTACGGAGGAGTAGACGACACGACGGCCCAGTGAACTGTCACTTGTACTGTATCGTACCATAGTTTTGCTGTTCCGCACGATCCATCGATACAAACCCGATTAAACAGGAAAGGGCGGGATTTTTCCCGCGTGGTAGATGATACTGGCCATACATTCCAAAGGCAATTTTAATGTATGCACACTGAATAATTATAAGTAACAATATGATATCTAGTAAAACTAAAAACACATATGATTTATTGTGTTAGAGTGTAGTAGTAGTGCTGTATTGCATAGTTGTTAGATGTAACATGCGAGAACGTGTAGAGATGTAGTTTTGGAGGGCCTACAGAGAGAAAAGCGTAATACGGTCACCGAACTTTAGAATAAGCTGATTACGGTCAGTATATACATTTTGCGGTGATTATCCGGTCACTTGCTCACAGTTCAGCATCGGATTGCACTCTGTTGACCTGCCAAATAGTCTGCGTGGCGCCATGTTGACTAGTTAAATTGACCATGTTCCTTGTGGGTCCCACCTGTCAGTTCGCATAGGGAAAAGGTCAGATAAACACAAATTTACGCAGGCGCGACAAGGCTCCAACCCGTGCGCGGGAATCACCTGGTTGTGTATGTGTCTGTCAAGGCCTGATGTGTGCGCATGCACATGTAGGTTGATCACTTGAGCGTGAGAGTGTGTGTTGGTCGTGTGGTGTACTAGTGTGTGCATGCATGCGTGCTTGTGTGCATGTGAGTGTTGCGTGCGTGCGTGGCTGCGTGTGTACGTGTGAGTGTTGCGTGCGTGCGTGGGTGCATGTGTTTGTGTGAGTGTTGCATGGATGGAGTTCGTGTGCATGCGTGTGTGTGTATAATCACCACACCAGCTCCTGTGTGTTAAAACAAACGGCTCAACATACCAATACACGACCACCTTGTTCGGTGTGCCCACGGTCATGACTTCGAACCACCGTCAAAATATTTTTTTGTCGTTTGTTTTCATTCTTACTAGCAAGATGCCCATGCGTTGCACGTAACATCAAGATGCATTTGTATGACTTGTTTATCTTGTGAGAGAAATGGATGAACGAGGGAAGGCCTTATTTGCAAATGTGGAGAGGTGTGTGGGTACCTTTTTGCAAAATTGCCATAGTTTCTTTCCTATCCATCAGATATAAATCGGACGGCCTATATTGCAGGATGGCAGGCACACCATGATCACTAACTCTGTTTTTTATAAGAGTGTATTTTATGTATTTTATAATGGTGTAGATGTAGAGTAGATACAAGGCGATAGGTGGGCACGATGGTAGTGAGATAATGTGATGCAACACTAGAGGTGCCACGTGGAGCGTTTAACTGGTCAACTAGTCATGTCATGAGCAAATACAAAGTTGTACGGTGAGCCCGTGACTGTATAATAACCACTAAACGTAAACGGTGACCGTAATGAGTGGATTATGAAGTCCAATGTATGTATCGTGCTTTCCCTTCAAATACAATGATCGTCATTGCATATATCGCGAGAGAAAGATGAAACACGCGTGAATTTTCTGGGGGCTTACTTTTAGAGGACCGGGAAATAGTTTTGTGTGCATACGTGAAAGGGGTGTACAGGGGGGTATGCGATGGAGAGAGAGATGCTCTTCGTTTCTCTTTATTATGACTAACTTTGTATATAGTATAAAAATATACAAATTCCAGTGCGGAATAAATATCATTGTGGGCACCATGCAATGCAAATTAGCGTTCGTACTCCTCCATATAACCTTGTAATGTTGTATATATGTAGAAGCTCTAAAATAATTTTTTGGCCACACTTTATTCAAAAGGAATTTTGTATGCGAAATAAACGTGAAGAGAGGGCTTTTTAGATCAATGGGGTACGTGATGTAACATGTGTGAATGTGTAGTTGATGCATTTGTCGGGGCCTAGAGAGGTATGTGTGTGTATTACGTATTCGAGAGAGGCATGGATAGAGGGGCCGACGGGGGGGGGCGTGGGAGAGATAGCACAAGAAATGAGAGTGGTCTAGAGAGAGAGAGACGAATATGACGTCATGACAAGAGATTCCATTCCCTTGAGTGTGTATATGCAAGGGGGGAGGGAATAGAGGCACCAGGAGAAATTTTCTGTGTGTGTGGTGTTTGTGTTGGTATGTGTGGGTGTGAGAAGATAATGAGACGTGAGGGCAGAGGGTGTGTCACCGCGTGAGGTCCGGTGGGTCGAGGTGAGGCCCTTCGTTCGGTTCCATCCTGCGCCACATTGGTCGGCCCATGACACATTTAGGAAGACCCATGGATGACTAGTCGTACAAGACAAAGATAGCAGAATTGTGAAGGACTCTGTGTCCACTGATAAAGCCGGCTAAGATTTGTAACCCTAGGTTCTCGGACTAAGGTAACCCCTTTATCTCTGATATTACTATTCATCCAACCTAACTTTAAGGGGCAACCTACAGAATGCTCTGCTGGAATCATACTCGTCGATGAGGAAGAGAGGTGTGAGATAATGCGTGAGAGACAGGCGTAAAGATAATGTGCATACATGAGACACATAGGCAGGTCCATGTATATAGAAAGGGTCGATGAGGATTGTGCGTATGTATGTTTGCGAGAGGAAGAGTGCTTGTGATAAAGGTTAGTGAAAACAATTGTAAATGGTTACGAGAGGGAGTGAGGGTTATATCTAGAGCATGTGTGCGATAAAGACATCTCGGGAGAGAGTGTGTGAGCATGTGTGAGAGACCACGGATGGAGAGTGAAACTACACGTAAAAGACTGCTCTACACATTGATTAAAGATATAAATTGTATCCAAATATTAGGATGGGATCATGATATTTGCAATTCGCGTAAGGAGCGGTCAGTGATCCATCAGACATCTAGATTCTATCGAATTTGAGCATGTCTATGTTATTATTCGACACAATTGATCCACATAGTTAGTATTTTGAACTCCAGACAATGCATCGCTTTTGCAATCGAATATAAACGTGAGTATAGTTCATGTTGTGTGTGTAAAGCACATTATGCATATGAAAGTTACAGAATGGACATTTATATATAGCTACCTATGAACTAGTATACATTTGAATTCAACCTAAGGTGGTTTAAAAAAATCAAATTCAACATGAAGTCCATTCAATTATTTGAATTTGATATCATGGCATTTGTAAACATACCTAAACTATGGGGGTACCAATCTTTGCTCTGATTTTGTACATAATAGCATATGTAGTCGTGTACGAAATAGATTCAAATTTAGCTCCTCCATTCCAAAATAATCGTAGTTATAGGATTTTCAAGTGGCAAAATTTCAAAAGGAAGTGGATAATTTAATAAGGTTTTCAAACATACATTGTCAAATATAACATTTTCTATTTTGGTCAATCCTCATAGTTCAAGAGTACTCTAAACGTGAATGCTTGTGTTTCAAAATTTCGAACGAAGCGCCAAAAGAGCCTCTACTCGCCCGAAACCGCGTGAGACCAATGTTTGGTAGTACAAGGAAATTACTTTTCTAATAACTCCGACCCGTGAAACCTACCGGACCGACGTCCAAAGGTCTAAACCGGGGTAGGATTGTTGCTTCATCTAGACGCCACGCAACCGCCTCCGAAAAACATTCATACACAATGGCCGCCTTAGCACCATGCGTGCGGCCGAAATCGCTCCCGCCTACTATTTGGGACACCTGGGATTACCATCCTACCCCCGACCCGCAGTAGGTACAAAATTTAAGAAGGGGGCAAAGTTTGTACTTTCCCCAAATTTCAAACAAGCGTGTCCCATCTTCTGTTCAAAAAAGACAAAAACAAGCATGTCCCAGACCGAAACATGGTTCCCCCCCACCCGTCTGATTCCCCATTCTTACTCCGTGGGCGCCAAAACTACCTCTCCACCAGCCGCGAAACCCCGGCGTCCTCCGTCCGCCACCCCATCCCACCCATCAACCATCACCCTCCTCCATCACGCCGGAGCCGATACCCCGACGTCGTCGTCCACCGCAACCTCAACCGCAACGCCCTCCACGGCTAGTAGTTGAAGCCGAGGCTGAGCCGTCCGTACCCGAGCTAGTTCAACCATGCCGTCATGCGCCTCGCCGCTGCCGCTCCAACTTCGCCACCCTCCACCGCACCAGAGCTTTTCCTGCTACACCGTCCTTCGCCACCTCGGATCTGCTTCCCCTCCGTCGACGTATGTGTAACGCCCCGGATGTAACATTCCTTATTCGTAACTCCAACTCTTGCCTTTTCCGGAGAAGCGATATGTTATTTTCCTTCGTGGTTGGGTTTGTGTATTTTGTTTTGCATTTTGTTCTTGTCATGCATCTCACCTCATAGCATCATGTGCATCGCATCATATGTTTTCATAAAACCCGTATCGGCTCGTAGTTGCCGCGGCACCCCGTGCTTCCATTGACCGTTCCAGACCAATCGGGGTTTCGCTTCCCTCTTGACTGTGACCACCTAACCTCTTGCCAGCACGCAGCCCCCTCACGCGCGCGTCTGAAACTCCCCCGAACCCGACCCGAGTTGTCGTGACCAATGAGTCCGGATCATCCCCTAACATCTATAAAACATCCCCGATTTCTTTTTGGACTCCCTAGCCTATTTATTCTCATCCGTCGGTTTTCGATCGGCTGATCCAAACTCATCTCCCTTTTTCCTATATATAGACCCCTAGTCCATGTTTAGACCAAACCCTAAATCCTAGGACATTTGTCCCCCCTAGCCGCCGCCACCTACAGCCTCCTCCCTCCTCGGATCTGCCGCCGCCACCCATCAAATCCATCCATCCGCAGCGCCACCCACCTCCCTCGTTTTCTTCACCGGACCAATCCCGCGGCCTCTCTTCGAACCCCATCCACCTCCTTGCCCGAATCCCCAGCAGCCGAACCCCTCGCGCGCCTCCTCCCTACCTTCTTCGGAGCCACCGCGTGTGAGCCCGTAGGAGCTCGGGCTTGAGCGGATCGAGTCAGCTGCCCGCCGATAACCGCAGCAGCAGCAGCAACCAGGCGCCGTCGCAACCTCTCCGTCCCCGTGACTCCTGTTGGTCGCCTCAACCCCATCCTCCTTCAGCCCTGCAACCGCGAGCACCTGAGACACTGCCCGCCCGATCACCGGCTCAATCCACCGCTACAGCACGCCCGTCGACCACCGCTGCGACAAGGCCGGAGCTCTGTCGCCCTTCTCTTCCTCCTTCCCCGCGTTTTCCTCTCTCTCTTGCTCTCACATCGCTCCCTCTGTCTTGGTTCGTTAACAGGAGGAGCCCCGCCGCCAACGACCTCCTCTGCGCCCCGTCGACCGCGTCAGCGCACGCCTCGTCGCCGTTTTACCCAGCCGCCGTCAAGTTCGCGTCCGGCCTCGGATTCGGACGAAATCGAGCTTCGCCGACTGGATCCACTCCTCCTCGCCTCATTTGTTTCGCCAGGAGCTCGCGCCAAGTCCGTCGTCATTGTTTTGCTTCATGGAGACGAGGACGAGCATGAGCCCTTGCCCCTTGCCGCGTCCGCAGCCTGCCAACTCTCTAGCGTCGCACCCAAGTCCCACGTCGCCAGCCGCCGTTCCCGCCGTCCGTCGCCATGAACCTGCTGTAGTTGCCTCTGTTCTTCAGTTACGAGAGCAGCAGCAGCTCGCCCGTTCTGGGCGTTGACCGCGCCTCCAGCACCCTGGGCCACTTCTTGTGAGCCGCTCCCCTGCCTGCATCAAGCCCAACCGCTCCACCAGCCGGGCCATGGCCCATGGTGAGTGCCCCAGTGCCCAGCAGATTCAGCCCATGTGTATTTTTTTTCCTCTGCTGCAAATTTTGCCTTTTATCCAGAGACTGCCAGATTTACAGAAAAGTCCTTGCACATCATGCATATAATAACTAATTCACCGTGCATCGGATTAAAATGTTTCAAATATGAAAAGTGCTTAGAATTTTGTGTAGATTAATAATATGCAACTTTCATCCATGCTAAATATGTTTAAATTGCTATTTGTTTAAATTTGCTCAAATGCCATGTTAAAATGATTTTTTTCATAACTAAATAACCGTAGCTCGGTTTTAAATGTTCTTTATATGTAAATGGGGTCGAAAATTCCTAGTTTAACATGGTGCACTTTATTTTCCTGTTTAACAACCTTAAAATATGGTTTAGGACAGAACAATACCAAATTCATAATTTGCATGTGGGGATTTTCGGGAATTGTTGTTTGTAACTTCCGGCCTCATTTAAACTTGCCTAGACAGGTAGTTTCATTATGCTTCACCCCTTGCCATGTTTAACAACATTTAATATTGTTGAGTAGCTTATACGAGATTAAACTAAATAATTGCATGTGGTGTTTTGTCAATATGCAACTCGTTGCATATTGATCTCCACTTAACTTGTAGTATTGTTTGTTGCACTTGCCATGCCATGCCTTTTTAAACCGGACATCCATCATACTTGATTGTGCATCATGCCATGTTTATGCTTGTGCATTTATCATGTTGTTTGTTTCTTTCTGGTGTTGCTTCTTAGTTCCGGTAATGTTGCGGTTGTGAGGATTCGTTCGACCACGTCCGCTTGTCTTCTTCATGGACTCGTTCTTCTTCATAGTAGGATTTCAGGCAAGATGACCGCTACCCTGGATCTCACTACTATCATTGCTATGCTAGTTGCTTCGTTCTATCTCTATGCTGCGTTACCTATCTTTTTCTCATCAAGCCTCCCAAATTGCCATGAACCTCTAACCTTTGACACCCTTCCTAGCAAATCATTGCTTGGCTATGTTACCGCTTTTGCTCAGCCCCTCTTATAGTGTTGTTAGTTGCAGGTGAAGTTGAAGATTGCTCCATGGTGGATAGGATTATGTTGGGATATCACAATATCTCTTATATTATTAATGCATCTATATACTTGGTAAAGGGTGGAAGACTCGGCCTTATGCCTGGTGTTTTGTTCCACTCTTGCCGCCCTAGTTTCCGTCATACCGGTGTTATGTTCCCGGATTTTGCGTTCCTTACGCGGTTGGGTGATTTATAGGACCCCCTTGATAGTTCGCTTTGAATAAAACTCCTCCAGCAAGGCCCAACCTTGCTTTTACCATTTTCCTCACCTAGCCCTTTTCCCTTGGGTTTCCGAAGCCCGAGGGTCATCTTAATTTTAGCCCCCCCCCCCGGGCCAGTGCTCCTTCGAGTGTTGGTCCGAACTGAGCTGCCTGCGGGGCCACCTCGGGGAAACTTGAGGGTTGGTTTTACTCGTAGCTAGTCTCATCCGGTGTTGCCCTGAGAACGAGATATGTGCAGCTCCTATCGGGATTTGTCGGCGCATCGGGCGGCTTTGCTGGTCTTGTTTTACCATTGTCGAAATGTCTTGTAAACCGGGATTCTGAGTCTGATCGGGTCTTCCTGGGAGAAGGTATATCCTTCGTTGATCGCGAGAGCTTATCATGGGCTAAGTTGGGACACCCCTGCAGGGTATAAACTATCGAAAGTTGTGCCCGCGGTTATGGGCAGATGGGAATTTGTTAATGTCCGGTTGTAGATAACTTGACACCTGATTTGAATTAAAACGCATCAATCATGTGTGTAGCCATGATGGTCTCTTTTCAGTGGAGTCCGGGAAGTGAACACGGTTTTGGGTTATGTTTGACGTAAGTAGGAGTTCAGGATCACTTCTTGATCATTTCTAGCTTCACGACCGTTCCCTTTGCTTCTCTTCTCGCTCTTATTTGCGTATGTTAGCCACCATATATGCTTAGATGCTGCTGCTACCTCACCACTTTACCCATTCCTTTCCCATTAAGCTTTGCTAGTCTTGATACCCATGGTAATGGGATTGCCGAGTCCTCGTGGCTCACAGATTACTACAACAACAGTTGCAGGTACAGGTTATGCGATGATCATGACGCGAGAGCGATGCTTGTTTGCGTTGAGATCTTCTTCTACTTCTTTGATTAGGGGATAGGTTCCAGGTCGGCAGCTTGGGCTAGTAGGGTGGATGTCGTTTGAGTTTCTGTTTGTGTTTCATCCGTACTCAGATGGTGCTCTTATGTAAGATGATGTTGTATTCGTGTGGCTTTGTATGCCTTTTGTATGTATCCCCATCGATTATGTAATGTTGATGTAATGATATCCACCTTGCAAAAGCGTTTCAATATGCGGTTCTATCCTTGGAGGGACCTTCGAGTCTCTTTAGGATAGTATCGCATATTGTGCGTGACAAGTGGGTATCAGAGCCACGACCGACCATAGGAGCCCCCTTGATTGTTGGCCGTTGTTGAGTCTAGAAAAAAACAATTTTGAGTCTTACGATTATATATATTGGAGAGTAGGATTCTTTTTACTCCTCAGCCCCCTTCGTCGCTCTAGTGAGGTCTCCTGACGTAGATGTTTTGCCTTTCCTCTCCTCGAATTTCACACAAAAAAAATTAGGATCACGCGGGTATCTTGGAATCGTTCCGATGGTTTTGTGACGAGAACATTGTTCTTGGTGCCTCCTATCTTTTATGTGGCAGTGACCGGGGAATTGAGCTCCGAGGTGTTGTCGTCATAATTTTATCGTTGCAGTTTTGGAATACCTGAGTTTTGCCGACATCGAAAATCTCTTTTATGCAGTTGTTGGTGAGATAACCTGGACGCCACCCAGTACTGGGGCGGGAGTTCGGGAGTATTTCCATAGCTCGTATAACGAATGCTTTTCGAAGGTTGAGGTACACAATTTCCGGAGTTTTCTTGGTTATGTGTTGACGGATGGATACAGCTGGATGTAGGGATTGTTAGTTTGGGTGAGATATTTTGCTTCCCCTGTATCCCCAACACCAAATTGCATAACCAGAAAGTTTCGGGAGTTTATAGGTGGGAATTCAAGTAGCTCCCAGAATATCTTTCTGACAGATGCCTGATATGGGATTGGGTAAATCTCTATCATATCTATTTGTTTCGGCTTATTCTGCAAGCCAAATCCTTTGTTTTGTTTTATTTGTGGTATTCGAGTTGCTTCAAAGTCAAGTGTTGATCCATACCTTCCCTAAATGGTGTTCTCATATTTCTATGGGAGTGCTAATCCTTGTTGATCATCGAGGTTTTCATGTCAATTCTTTCCAACCGGTCTGCTTCTCTTCAAGTGGAACCGATCATTCTTTTCAACATCCGCAAGATCAACTCTAAGTTTTCTCACCGGTCTTTGTTTCATCCATCCCAAGTTGTCTTTGTTTTACCCGCCCTCCCACCCTTTTTCTTCAAGGACTCAGATTTCTTAATCATGTACCCTTTTATTTGTGGGAAGTCTCTTCATTCTTTTCTTTCAATGTTCTTATCCGGTGATTTCCCATGAGGATGATCAACAGTTTCAAGTTCATCACGCTTCATTGCTGTTTCTTCTCCGGTGGATCCAATTCAAGCTTTCGATATTCATCATATTCCTTTCTTCGTTTCTAATGCTTTATCATGCCGATGCACCTCTTAATCATTCACTTCTTCCTATTCATTTGTCCTGGAGTGCTGAAGATATTTCACAAGATTCGTGTTTCCATTCTTAATCCGTTCGAGTTATTTCGAGTTTTTTTTCTCATTCAAGCCATTTAATTCAACCGGTGCAACCTCTCTTTAAAATTGTTCAATGGTGTTTTCTCTTCAGTGGGCCCTAACCCATAGGTGTTTTCCAGGATCTTACCTGACTCTTCTAATTATTCTGGAGCCATTCCTAATTCTTTTCGAGTTTGACGTAAGAATGAATTTCATCAGTCAGATGCCATCTCCAAGATCACTTTCAAATTCTTTTCATATTTGGTTCAACCCTTCATTCTTCCGGAGTATCTCAGTAATTTTGGTGGCGTTTGTCGTCGTGATTCTCGTATTTTGAAGACCGAAGAAGGATTTCCCCTAAATCTTGGTCTGTTCTCTTGAAGATTCATAGTTCTAGATTATTTCATCATCTCATAATTGTTTTCGATTGTGAGAATTCTTTTCAACCATCCGATGCATTTCAGGAGTTGCTTCCTTTCTTGATAATCCATATACCATCATTTCTGAATATTACTCATTCTCAACCTTCAACTATCATTCCCCAAATTTTACTGGTGCATCATTCAAATATCCTCTAATCAGTTCATGATCTCTTCGTTCTCATGTATCTAAATCCCCTCAAGTATATTCATTCGTTTTCCAATTCTTCCCGGTGAATTGTGCCTTTCCTAATCTCATTTTCAATTCTTACGGTGGTTCATTCAAGATTTTCACTTTCTTTGTTATCATATCAATTCATTCGTTGTTTCCAAATCCCACCGGTGGTTCCATCAAGACCTTCTCAAGTTTGCGCTATATCTCTCTTAATCCTTTCTACGGGAATAAGTAGTATGCCAAATCCGTTGCTTGTCATCAATTTAAATTTGGTGAAGGATAGGCATAACATAATTCTTATTATTGTTTCATCCAAGTAATCTAGTTTCTTCTTTTCGGAGTTGTTCATCATGTCACATTTCCCAGTTCGAGATGTTTCATCTTTTCGTTTCCGGAGTTCCAAGTTTTCTCGGTTATATCATCGTGAAACTCCTTCTAAATCATTGTTCACCTTGTGTTTTCAACTTCTCTTCCTTTCTATCATTCTTTTATTACCAGAGTTCTTCATGGAGGCTCTACATGGTGGTTCATCATGGATTCTTTTCATTCTTCAATTGTTCTTCAAGATTTGTCTCGAAGTTAAGATCTGCCAAGCTATACTCTAAAATAAACATGGTGCTTAACACATGTTTTGTTTTGAGGAGTTCAAGCATTCTTCATCTTGCATCCAAAGTGCAATTCGTTCTACCTTATCATTTGAGGTGGTGTTATGTCATTCTTGACAATTTGAGTTCGTGTTCCATGATTCACATGTTGTCAAGAATGAGGTATTTTAAATCCATCAATCTCTTCTTTGGAGTTATCTTGGTATAGATTTCACCTAAAGCCTTCTCTAAGGAATGTTGCTATTTGTGGTGCTTATCAATGATCCGAGTTTTCTCCTATCCTCTCGGTGAAAGAAGTTTTCATCTCTTCTTTGATCTTAAACAAGCAATTGTTTTTCGTTAGTGGCAGAATTTCACGTCAAGTGTTGAGATGTTTCCATAAGCACACTACAAGCTTATTCTTTTCGTTGTTGGTTTTCCAACAACTCCTTTATAACCTTCTCGAAAGGGTGCTTTCCAAGCTCATTTGTGGTAGAAGTTGGCATTTTCTCCTCCATCTGTTATTCCAATGATCTATCTTCTATTCTTTCTTCCGGAGGCATTGTAATGTTGCTCTTTTCACTCATCATGACGAATTGTGAAGGTCGTGTTCTTTTCATGCTTATCCATTTAACTGGCGTGTCGTGTCCTCCATTCAAGTTCTTTTCATCTTATCAAGTCTTGCATCTCTTTTCAACCGGAGTGCTGCCCAAATTCTTCCTCTCTCATCTTGTTTTAACCGGAGTGGTTACGAATTCTATCTTGTCCATTAAACTCATGATTTATGTCTTTGCAACCTCCAAGGTTCACACGGTGTCCCTTGTTTCTATTTTCTACCGCAATGTTCTCAATTGTGTTCAACTCCGTTGTGTTCTTTCTTTCAACTTTTCAACCTCTCAAGGTTCGTGGTTTCACTCGTTCGTCAAAGAAGCAACTTAGTTTTACCTCTTATCTTCCTCTTCCTTTTCCCTCCGGTGCCATCCTAGATCTCGGGACGAGATCCTCTCGTAATGGTGGAGTGTTGTAACGCCCCGGATGTAACTTTCCATATTGGTAACTCCAACTCTTGCCTTTTCCGGAGATGCGATATGTTATTTTCCTTCGTGGTTGGGTTTGTGTCTTTTGTTTTGCATTTTGTTCTTGTCATGCATCTCATCTCATAGCATCATGTGCATCGCATCATATGTTTTCTTAAAACCCATATCGGCTCATAGTTCCCGCGGCACCCCGTGCTTCCATTGACCGTTCCAGACCAATCGGGGTTTCGCATCCCTCTTGATCGTGACCACTCAACCTCTCTTGCCAGCTCGCAGCCCCCTCGCACGCGCGTCCGAAACTCCCCCGAACCCGACCCGAGCTATCGTGACCAATGAGTCCGGATCATCCCCTAACATCTATAAAACATCCCCGATTTCTTTTTGGACTCCCTAGCCTATTTATTCTCATCCGTCGGTTTTCGATTGGATGATCCAAACTCATCTCCCTTTTTCCTATATATAGACCCCTAGTCCATTTTTAGACCAAACCCTAAATCCTAGGACATTTGTCCCCCCTAGCTGCCGCCACCTATAGCCTCCTCCCTCCTCGGATCTGCCGCCACCACCCATCAAATCCAGCCATCCGCAGCACCACCCACCTCCCTCGTTTTCTTCACCGGACCAATCCTGCGGCCTCTCTTCGAACCCCAGCCACCTCCTTGCACGAATCCCCAGCAGCCGAACCCCTCATGCGCCTCCTCCCTGCCTTCTTCGGAACCACCGCGTGTGAGCACACAGGAGCTCGGGCTCGAGCGGATCGAGCCAGCTTCCCGCCGATAACCGCAGCAGCAGCAGCAACCAGGCGCCATCGCAACCTCTCCGTCCCCGTGCCTCCTCTTGGTTGCCTCAACCCCGTCCTCCTTCGGCCCTGGAACCTCGAGCACCTGAGACCCTGCCCGCCCGAGCACCGGCTCAATCCACCGCTACAGCACGCCCGTCGACCACCGCTGCGACCAGGCCGGAGCTCCGTCGCCCTTCTCTTCCTCCTTCCCCACGTTTCCTCTCTCTCTCGCTCTCACATCGCTCCCTCTGTCTTGGTTCGTTAACAGGAGGAGCCCCGCTGCCAACGACCTCCTCTGCGCCCCGTCGACCGCGTCAGCGCACGCCTCGTCGCCGTTTTACCCAGCCGTCGTCAAGTTTGCGTCCGGCCTCGGATTCGGACGAAATCGAGCTTCTCCGACTGGATCCGCTCCTCCCCGCCTCATTTGTTTCGCCAGGAGCTCGCGCCAAGTCCGCCGTCGTCGTTCTGCTTCACGGAGACAAGGACAAGCATGAGCCCTTGCCCCTTGCCGCGTCCGCAGCCTGCCTCCTCTCCAGCGTCGCGCCCAAGTCCCACGTCGCCGGCAGCCGTTCCCGCCATCCGTCGCCATGAACCTGCTGTTGTTGCCTCTGTTCTTCAGTTACGAGAGCAGCAGCAGCTCGCCCGTTCCGGGCGTTGACCGTGCCTTCAGCGCCCTGGGCCACTTCTTGTGAGCCGCTCCCCTACCTACATCAAGCCCAACCGCTCCACCAGCCGGGCCATGGCCCATGGTGAGCGCCCCAGTGCCCAGCAGATTAAGCCCATGTGTATTTTTTTTCCTGTGCTGCGAATTTTGCCTTTTATCCAGAGACTGCCAGTTCTACAGAAAAGTCCTTGCACATCATGCATATAATAACTAATTAACCTTGCATCGGATTAAAATGTTTCAAATATGAAAAGTGCTTAGAATTTTGTGTAGATTAATAATATGCAACTTTCATCCATGCTAAATATGTTTAAATTTCTATTTGTTTAAATTTGCTCAAATGCCATGTTAAAATGATTTTTTTCATAACTAAATAACTGTATCTTGGTTTTAAATGTTCTTTATATGTAAATGGGGTGAAAAATGCCTAGTTTAACATGGTGCACTTTATTTTCCTGTTTAACAACCTTAAAATATGGTTTAGGGCAGAATAGTACCAAATTCATAATTTGCATGTGGGGATTTTCCGGAATTGTTGTTTGTAACTTCCGGCCTCATTTAAACTTGCCTAGACAGGTAGTTTCATTATGCTTCACCCCTTGCCATGTTTAACAACATTTCATATTGTTGAGTAGCTTATACGAGATTAAACTAAATAATTGCATGTGGTGTTTTGTCAATATGCAACTCGTTGCATATTGATCTCCACTTAACTTGTAGTATTGTTTGTTGCACTTGCCATGCCATGCCTTTTTAAATCAGACATGCATCATACTTGATTGTGCATCATGCCATGTTTATACTTGTGCATTTATCATGTTGTTTGTTTCTTTCCGGTGTTGCTTCTTAGTTCCGGTAATGTTGCGGTTGTGAGGATTCGTTCGACCACGTCCGCTTGTCTTCTTCATGGACTCTTTCTTCTTCCTAGCGGGATTTCAGGCAAGATGACCGCTACCCTGGATCTCACTACTATCATTGCTATGCTAGTTGCTTCGTTCTATCGCTATGCTGTGTTACCTATCTTTTGCTCATCAAGCCTCCCAAATTGCCATGAACCTCTAACCTTTGACACCCTTCCTAGCAAACCATTGCTTGGCCATGTTACCGCTTTTGCTCAGCCCCTCTTATAGCGTTGTTAGTTGCAGGTGAAGTTGAAGATTGCTCCATGGTGGACAGGATTATGTTGGGATATCACAATATCTCTTATATTATTAATGCATCTATATACTTGGTAAAGGGTGGAAGACTCGGCCTTATGCCTGGTGTTTTGTTCCACTCTTGCCGCCCTAGTTTCCATCATACCGGTGTTATGTTCCCGGATTTTGCGTTCCTTACGCGGTTGGGTGATTTATGGGACCCCCTTGACAGTTCACTTTGAATAAAACTCCTCCAGCAAGGCCCAACCTTGGTTTTACCATTTGCCTCACCTAGCCCTTTTTCCCTTGGGTTTCCGGAGCCCGAGGGTCATCTTTATTTTAGCTCCCGCGGGCCAGTGCTCCTTCGAGTGTTGGTCCGAACTGAGCTTCCTGCGGGGCCACCTCGGGGTAACTCGAGGGTTGGTTTTACTCGTAGCTAGTCTTATCCGGTGTTGCCCTGAGAACAAGATATGTGCAGCTCCTATCGGGATTTGTCGGCGCATCGGGCGGCTTTGCTGGTCTTGTTTTACCATTGTCGAAATGTCTTGTAAACCGGGATTCTGAGTCTGATCGAGTCTTCCTGGGAGAAGGTATATCCTTCATTAATCACGGGAGCTTATCATGGGCTAAGTTGGGACACCCCTGCAGGGTATAAACTTTCGAAAGCCGTGCCCGCGGTTATGGGCAGATGGGAATTTGTTAATGTCCGGTTGTAGATAACTTGACACCTGATTCGAATTAAAATGCATCAACCGTGTGTGTAGCCGTGATGGTCTCTTTTCGTCGGAGTCCGGGAAGTGAACACGGTTTTGGGTTATGTTTGACGTAAGTAGGAGTTCAGGATCACTTCTTGATCATTGCTAGCTTCACGACCGTTCCATTTGCTTCTCTTCTCGCTCTTATTTGCGTATGTTAGCCACCATATATGCTTAGACGCTGCTGCTACCTCACCACTTTACCCATTCCTTTCCCATTAAGCTTTGCTAGTCTTGATACCCATGGTAATGGGATTGCTGAGTCCTCGTGGCTCACAGATTACTACAACAACAGTTGCAGGTACAGGTTATGCGATGATCATGATGCGAGAGCGATGCTTCTTTGCGTTGAGATCTTCTTCTGCTTCTTTGATCAGGGGATATGTTCCAGGTCGGCAGCCTGGGCTAGCAGGGTGGATGTCGTTTGAGTTTCTGTTTGTGTTTCATCCATAGTCGGATGGTGCTCTTATGTAAGATGATGTTGTATTCGTGTGGCTTTGTATGCCTTTTCTATGTATCCCCATCGATTATGTAATGTTGATGTAATGATATCCACCTTGCAAAAGTGTTTCAATATGCGGTTCTATCCTTG
>NW_025226479.1:0-8756 GCF_018294505.1 Triticum aestivum | reverse complement strand
TGGACATCACAAAGTTTCATCGCTACAGAAAGTATACAAGTACAACTGACACATATCATCACCATCGGCATCGTAAATCACTAGAAGTTCCATCCTTCCATATCATCTAGGATGGACCCTAGCATCTTGAACGACATGAGGTCATGACGTTGCATGCCTATGCGAGTTCGGACGTCAGCTCGCGATATAGGGCCGTGCTGGAACATCCCCTTCTCATCGATGACTTCTTTCATGATGATCGTCGCAATGTCCCTTTGGATGCGAAAGAAGTCATCTCTTCTGAGTATATAATCTGCTTGTCCATGATATTCTACCCACTTGTGGATATGATCATCATTTTTGCCTGTCATGCGACGCTTTTGGTGATCCGTGCTGAACTCAATCATGAAATGGAGGATGTAGAATCCATCTTTCTTGCTTGGTTTTGGGACTTGGATGCAGCAGAAGTTAGTTTTATGCGTGAAACCCATCTTCTTGTTCCTTTGTTTCCTGATCTGCATGTGGCCACCTCTAATGTTGAAGCCTCGGAGAGCATCATCTAGAATATTCATTATGTGGGTGTAGACCTTCTTCTCGTAGTCTCTGGAAGGGTCGAAATTCACGGCATGGGAGACTCGCGGGTAAAGAATGATAAGGACAGCATGCCCGTTGCTGCGGGGAAAAGACACCTCAAATTATTCTCCATATGAGCGAGAAGGAATGATTGAAATGTACGAAAGGGTTGTCCGGAATTGACTAACTTTGGATGATAAGGCAGGAGGACAATTTCCTGGTCCTTATTCTGTACCATGAAGTTTTGGAGGTAGTCCCTAGTAGTTTCACGCTCAAAGTCGCCGAGACTCAAGAAAGACTCGTGCATGTAGTACGGATCCACCACACAGATTTGCGAGACTTCTTCTCTCTTCATGGCGGAGCTCATATGTAGCGCAAAAAGGCGGACGATTGTATAATCAAGCCGCCTTGTCAGAAACATCTCAAAGATATGGTCAAACCGCAGGAAGAACACCTCCACGGGCCATGTGTCGACGTAGCACTTCCCCTCAGGCACACGAGCCGCGTATGTCAGATATCCTGGATCCTTTGAGGCTAGTAGGTGATACGACCATTTTGCATCATGCTTTTATATTGATATTTATTGCATTATGGGATGTTATTTCACATTATGTCACAATACTTATGGCTATTCTCTCTTATTTTACAAAGTTTACATAAAGAGGGAGAATGCCAGCAGTAGGGACTCTGGGCTGGAAAAGGAGCAAATATTGCAGACCTATTCTGCACAACTCAAAAGTCATGAAACTCTATGAAAATCTTTTTTGGAATTAATAAGAATTATTCAGTGGAAGAAATACCGGAGGGGGGCCACCCACCATCCACGAGGGTGGGGGGCACACCCCCTGCCTCGTGGGCCCCCTGGCAGCCCTCCGCTGCCCATCTTCTGCTATATGAAGTCTTTTACCCTGGAAAAAATCATAAGCAAGCTTACGGGACGAAACTCCACCGCCACGAGGTGGAACCTTGGCGGAACCAATCTAGGGCTCCTGCAGAGTTGTTCTGCTGGGGAAACTTCCCTCCGGGAGGGGGAAATCATCACCATCCATCCTCTCATCGGGAGGGGGTCAATCTCCACTCAACATCTTCACTAGCACCATCTCCTCTCAAACCCTAGTTCATCTCTTGTATCCAATCTTTGTACCCAAACCTTAGATTGGTATCTGTGGGTTGCTAGTAGTGTTGATTACTCCTTATAGTTGATGCTAGTTGGTTTATCCAGTGGAAGATTATTTGTTTAGATCCTTAATGCATATTAATACCCCTCTGATCATGAACATGAATATGCTATGCGAGTATTTACATTTTTTTCCTGAGGACAGGGGTGAAGTCTTGCTATTAGTAGTCATGTGAATTTGGTATTCGTTCGATATTTTGATGAGATGTATGTTGTCTGTCCTCTAGTGCTGCTATGTGAACGTCGACTACATGACACTTCACCATTATTTTGGCCTAGAGGAAGGCATTGGGAATAATCAGTAGATGATGGGTTGCAAGTGTGAAAGAAGCTTAAACCCTAGTTTATAAGTTGCTTCGTAAGGGGCTGATTTTGATCCATATGTTTCATGCTATGGTTGGTTTTACCTTAATACTTCTTCTGTAGTTGCAGATGCTTGCAATAGGGGTTAATCATAAGTGGGATGCTTGTCCAAGAAAGGACAGCAACCAAGCACCGGTCCACCCACATATCAAATTATCAAAATAACGAACGCGAATTATATGAGCGTGATGAAAACTAGCTTGACGATAATTCCCATGTGTTCTCGGGAGCCTTTTCTCATTATAAGAACTTGTCCAGGCTTGTCGTTTGCTACAAAAAAGGATTGGGCCACCTTGCTGCACCTTATTTACTTTCATTGCTTGTTACCCGTTACAAATTATCTTATCACAAAACTATCTATTACCTACAATTTCAGTGCTTGCAGAGAATACCTTACTGAAAACTGCTTGTCATTTCCTTCTGCTCCTCGTTGGGTTTGACACTCTTACTTATCGAAAGGACTACGATAGATCCCCTATACTTGTGGGTCATCAAGACTCTTTTCTGGCGCCGTTGCCGGGGAGTGAAGCGCCTTTGGTGAGTGGAACTTGGTAAGGAAACATTTATATAGTGTGCTCAAATTTACTATCACTTGTTACTATGGAAACTAATCCTTTGAGGGGCTTGTTCGGGGTATCTTCACCCCGACCAGTAGAGCAAAGAGTTACTCCTCAACCTACTGAACCTACTGAAAATGTTTACTTTGAAATTCCTTCGGGTATGATAGAGAAACTGCTAGCTAATCCCTTTGCAGGAGATGTAACATTGCATCCCGATTTACACCTTATCTATGTGGATGAAGTTTGTGGATTATTTAAGCTTCCAGGTATGCCCGATGATGTTGTTAAGAAGAAGGTCTTCCCTTTATATTTTAAGGGAGATGCATTGACATGGTATAGGCTATGTGATTATATGGGATCTTGGGACTATAAACGATTGAAATTGGAATTTCACCAGAAGTTTTATCCTATGCATCTTGTTCATCGTGATCGTAATTATATATATAATTTTTGGCCTTGCAAAGAAGAAAGCGTCGCTCAAGCTTGGGGGAGGCTTAAGTCAATGTTATATTCATGCCCCAATCATGAGCTCTCAAGAGAAATGATTATTTAAAACTTTTATGCTCGGCTTTCCCTCAATGATCGCACCATGCTCGATACTTCTTGTGCTGGCTCTTATATGATGAAGACTATTGAATTCAAGTGGGATTTATTGGAAAGAATTAAATGCAACTCTGAAGATTGGGATTCCGACGATGGTAAGGAGTCAGGTATGACACCTAAGTTTGATTGTGTTAAGTCTCTTATGGATACCGATGCTTTTCATGGATTTAGCACTAAATATGGACTTGACTCCGAGATAGTAGCTTCTTTCTGTGAATCATTTTCTACTCACGTTGATCTCCCTAAGGAGAAGTGGTTTAAATATAATCCTCCCACTGAAGTAAAAGTAGTTGCACCTGTTATAGTTGAAGAAAAGACTATCACTTATAACGATCCTATTGTTCCTACTACTTATGTTGAGAAACCACCTTTCCCTGTTAGGATAAAGGATCATGCTAAACCTTCAACTGTGGTTCGTAAGAGTAATACTAGAACATATACACCTCCTGAGCAAATTAAAGTTGAACCTAGTATTGCTATGGTTAAAGATCTCTTGGCCGATAATATTGATGGGCATGTTATTTATTTCTGTGATGAAGCTGCTAATATTGCTAGACCCGATGCTAAGATACATCGACCTGTTGTAGGCATGCCTGTTATTTCTGTTAAAATAGGAGATCATTGTTATCATGGATTATGTGATATGGGTTCTAGTGCTGGTGCAATACTTTTTTCCTTATATGAAGAAATTATGCATGATATTGCACCTGCTGAGTTAGAAGAGAATGATGTTACAATTAACCTTGCCAATAGAGATACTATTTCACCATTTGGTATTGTTAGAGATGTTGAAGTCTTGTGTAGGAACGTTAAATATCCTACTGATTTTCTTGTTCTTGGTTCCCCACAAGATAGCTTTTGTCCCATTATATTTGGTAGACCTTTCTTGAATACTGTTAATGCTAAGATAGATTGTGAAAAGGATGTTGTTACAATTGGCTTGGGGGATATGAAACGTGAGTTTAATTTTGCTAAATTCCGCAGACAACCCCGTCATAAAGAATTGCCTAGTAAGGATGAAATAATTGGTCTTGCTTCTATTGTCGTGCCTCCTACTGATCCTTTAGAACAATATTTGCTAGACCATGAAAATGATATGTTTATGAATGAAAGAAGGGAGATAGATGAAGCATTCTTTAAATAGGGTCCTATTCTGAAACACAACTTGCCTGTTGAAATCCTACGGGATCCTCCTCCACCCAAGGGTGATCCCGTGTTTGAGCTTAAACCATTACCTGATACTCTTAAATATGCTTATCTTGATGAAAATAAGATATATCATGTTATTATTAGTGCTAACCTTTCAGAGCAGGAAGAGGAAAGATTATTGAAAACTCTGAAGAAGCATTGTGCTGCTTTTGGATATACTCTTGATGATATTAAGGGCATTAGTCCCACTCTATGCCAACACAAAATAAAATTGGAAGAAGATGCCAAACCAGTTAGAGATCATCAATGATGGTTAAATACTAAAATGAAAGAAGTGGTAAGAAAGGAAATACTAAAGCTCCTCGAGGCAGGTATAATTTATCCCGTTGCTGATAGTCAGTGGGTAAGTCATGTCCATTGTGTCCCTAAGAAGGGAGGTATTACTGTCATTCCTAATGATAAAGATGAATTGATCCTGCAAGGAATTATTACAGGTTATAGGATGGTAATTGATTTTCATAAATTAAATAAAGCTACTAAGAAAGATCATTATTGTTTACCTTTTATTGATCAAATGCTATAGAGACTATCCAAACATACACATTTTTGCTTTCTAGATGGTTATTCTGGTTTCTCTCAAATACCTGTGGCAGCGGACGATCAAGCAAAGACTACTTTTACTTGCCCTTTAGGTACTTTTGCTTATAGACGTATGCCTTTTGGTTTATGTAATGCACCTGCTACCTTTCAAAGATGCATGATAGCTATATTCTCTGACTTTTGTGAAAAGATTTGTGAGGTATTCATGGATGATTTCTCCGTTTATGGATCCTCCTTTGATGATTGCTTGAGCAACCTTGATCGAGTTTTGCAGAGATGCGAAGACACTAGTCTCATCTTGAATTGGGAAAGGTGCCACTTTATGGTTAATGAAGGCATTGTCTTGGGGCATAAAATTTTTGAAAGAGGTATTGAAGTTGATAAAGCTAAAGTTGATGCTATTGAAAAGATGTCGTGTCCCAAGGACTTTAAAGGTATAAGAAGTTTCCTTGGTCATGTCGGTTTTTATAGGAGGTTCATTAAGGACTTCTGTAAAATCTCTAGGCCTCTGACTAATCTATTACAAAAAGATATTCCCTTTGTCTTCGATGATGATTGTGTAGAAGCATTTAAAATACTTAAGAAAGCTTATATTTCTGCACCTATTGTTCAGCCACCTGATTGGAATTTACCCTTTGAAATTATGTGTGATGCTAGCGATTATGATGTAGGTGTTGTTCTAGGGCAAAGAGTTGATAAGAAACTAAATGTCATCCAATATGCTAGTAAAACTCTAGACACTGCTCAAAGGAATTATACTACTACTGAAAAAGAATTCTTAGCAGTTGTATTTGCATGTGATAAGTTCAGACCTTATATTGTTGATTCTAAAGTAACTATTCACACTAACCATGCTGCTATTAAATATCTTATGGAAAAGAAAGATGCTAAACCTAGACGTATTAGATGGGTCCTCTTGCTCCAAGAATTTGATTTGCATATTATTGATAGAAAGGGAGCCTAGAACCCCGTTGCAGGCAACTTGTCGAGGTTAGAGAATGTTCTTGGTGACCCACTACCTATTGATGATAGCTTTCCTGATGAACAATTAGCGGTCATAAATGCTTCTCGTACTGCTCCATGGTATGCTGATTATGCTAATTACACTGTTGCTAAATTTATACCACCTAGATTCACATACCAACAAAAGAAAAAGTTCTTTTATGATTTAAGACATTACTTTTGGGATGACCCACACCTTTATAAAGAAGGATTAGATGGTGTTATTAGACGTTGTGTACCTGAGCATGAACAGGAACAGATCCTACGCAAGTGTCACTCCAAGGCATATGGAGGACACCACGCTGGAGATAGAACTGCACATAAGGTATTGCAATCCGGTTTTTATTGGCCTACTCTCTTCAAAGATGCCTGTAAGTTTGTCTTGTCTTGCGACGAATGTCAAAGAATTGGTAATATTAGTAGACGTCAAGAAATGCCTATGAATTATTCTCTTGTTATTGAACCATTTGATGTCTGGGGCTTCGATTATATGGGACCGTTTCCTACCTCTAATGGATATACACATATTTTAGTTATTGTTGATTACGTTACTAAGTAGGTAGAAGCTATTCCAACTAGTAGTGCTGATCATAACACCTCTATTAAGATGCTTAAAGAAGTTATTTTTCTGAGGTTTGGAGTCCCTAGATATTTAATGACTGATGGGGGTTCACATTTAATTCATGGTGCTTTTCGTAAAATGCTTGCTAAGTATGACGTTAATCATAGAATTGCATCTCCTTATCACCCACAGTCTAGTGGTCAAGTAGATTTGAGTAATAGAGAGCTCAAATTACTTTTGCAAAGACTATTAATAGATCTAGAAAGAATTGGTCCAAGAAACTTAATGATGCATTATGGGCCTATAGAACTACATATAAGAATCCTATGGGTATGTCTCCATATAAAATAGTTTATGGAAAAGCATGTCACTTACCTCTCGAACTTGAACATAAAGCATATTGGGCCATTAAAGAGCTCAATTATGATTTCAAACTTGCCGGTGAGAAGAGGTTATTTGACATTAGCTCACTTGATGAATGGAGAACCCAATCCTACGAGAATGCCAAGCTGTTCAAAGAAAAAGTTAAAAGATGGCATGACAAAAGGATACAAAAGCATGAGTATGTAGGTGATTATGTGTTGCTATTCAACTCTCGTTTAAGATTTTTTGCAGGAAAACTTCTCTCTAAATGGGAAGGCCCTTACGTTATCGAGGAGGTCTATCGTTCTAGTGCCATAAAAATCAACAACTTCGAAGGCACAAATCCGAGGGTGGTGAACGGTCAAAGAATCAAACATTATATCTCAGGTAACCCGATAAATGTTGAAATTAATATTATTGAAACCGTAACCCCGGAGGAATACATAAGAGACACTTTTCGGAGCGTTTCAGACTCCGAAAAGGAATAGGTATGTGGTACGGTAAGTAAACCGACTCCAAAACAGTTCTAATAGCAATTTTTCTCCGTTTTGGAATATTTAAGAAAATAGAAAAATAAGAAGTAGCCTGGGAAGGACACAAGGGTGGAGGGCGCGCCCTACCCTACTAGGCATGCCCCCTGCCTCGTGGGCACCTCGTGTGCTCTTAGGACTCCGTTTGCTTGCACGATACTTATTTTAGTTGGTAAAAATTCATTATATAATCTCCTGAAGGTTTTGACCACCGTATCACGCAAAAATCTTCTGTCTTTGTTTCGAGCTGTTTTTCTGACAGATCTAGAGCATCATGACGGCACCCTCCTTCAACAATGAAGACAAGGATGCTTGGCTATTGAAGATAGAGCTGAAGAGAAAAGAACCTGAGTAATCAACAAGGATGAAGGGATCAAGAAGGCCATGGAGGATCAAGCTCCAGTGACAGAAGAAGAAAACATCCCTCAACCTCTTCCTAACCTCTTTACCCCAACTGAGATTGAAGCTTTCAAGATGATTGAGTTAGCTCGCATACAAAACAAGTATCTCACACAGGAAAATATTTTGTTGAAGGAGCATATCATCGCACTCAAGGGCATTATTCGCAAATTGGAAGAGCTCCTACGCTCGATGTGCGACTATCCATCATCAACAACTCCTTCTTCACCACCTCCGAGGACATAGACACATGGGTATGGGCACTCCCCTTGGGAACTGCCAAGCTTGGGGGAGGTGCCCCAGTATCGTATCACCATCACGCTCCTATCTTTACCGTTTTACTTAGTTCGATCCTTTTGGTAATATCTTGATCTAGAAGAATAAAGTCTTGGTATGAATTAGTTTTGAGTTTTGCTTTGTGATCCCTCTATGTAATCGAGTCCGTGAGTTATATATAATAAAGATTAGTGTTGAGTCAAGGGCTTTGCTATCTTGCTATGATCTTGAGAAAATAAAAAGAATAAAAAGAAATAAAAGAGTTCATATTGATCTTATGGATAGTAATGACTTCATATATAGAGAGTATGAGGCTTAAAAGTTGTTGAGAGTTGGCAAACGTAGTTTTGGTCATCATTGCAATTAATAGGAAGTAATAAAGAAATAGAGGTTTTCACATATAAATATACTATCTTGGACATCTTTTATGATTGTAGCACTCATTAAGGTATGACATGCTAAAGAGTTGATGTTGGACAAGGAAGACAATGTAATGGTTTATGTTTTCTCACATCTCAGTTAAAGTATATTGTCATGGATTGTCAAACATGTTGAGCTTGCCTTTCCCCCTCATGCTAGCCAAATTCCTTGCACCAAGTAGAGATACTAATTGTGCTTCC